>NC_087238.1:3550266-3853617 GCF_034640455.1 Diachasmimorpha longicaudata | reverse complement strand
GAGATTTTTGAGGGGTTGGTAGGTCAGGTTTTGAGTGGGAGGGGTGGGGAATGTTTCTTTGTGTTCGGAGGGAAGAATTGGAATTGTGGAATCGGGAGATAAAAAATGGAAATGTGGTTGGGAGGATGGAAATTTTTTAAACATTTGTGGGGCCCCTGAATGCGGGGGAGGGGGTTAGTTAATTTTTTAAGGGGGTAAAAAAATTCTAAATGAATTGATAGTTGGTGGGTGGGGGGTGAGAGTTGAGAGATAGGTTGGAGCGGATGGAATGGACAATTACGGTAATTTTTTCGGTGCGGGAAATTATTAAAGGCTCGAGGATATTCTGAATTCAATCCTGCGCAGTAATTTCAACATTGATGACATTTGCTGGCATTTCCAATGGATACGGTAATTTGTCATGAATTTTTAATGGTTTACGTTAGATGTCGTGCCGCAATTAGATAGTCATGGTGAACTCAAATTAATTATCGAGGTAAAACGTGGAATAAAGTTTAACCGGAAATTTGATTTATCCATTGACAGGAGTTTTTGCAAAATTGAACCGTCAAAAAATCCGGATTTTTATACTCAAAACCTCAGATTTGAATCTTTGACAACAAAAAACTTCATTTTTCCACAAAACACTGTCTCAAGTCCTGATTTTTCAAATTAAAAAATTTTAAACACAAATTAAATTAATCAAATTAAATCAAGAACAAATTGCGATTTTTCACTTCACAAAAATCCAATTTTCTTTATTTCCGCAGATTTCTCCGACTCCCCCCCCCCCCACGTGTTCACATCTCATGGACTTTATTTTTCCAACTAAAATTAAAAATTCAAACGAACCCATTCAATTTTCTATTTTCCTTCCACCAAATGTTTCCAACGCATACCAAATGGCAAATAAATTCAGATAACTACCCCTGAAGTCTGTTGACCCCCACCCGCCCCTCAATTTTACCGAAAGGGTAGAGCTACTTTAAGCAACATCACCTACCATCCCTGTAATCGATAAATTCGCATCGTCGATACATGTGGACAAGTTACTTTCGATAGTATCCGAGCGTGTCATCGACAATAATGTACAGGGTACGCTCTCACGGATGGGAGAAGTATCAGCGGGGGGTGTGTGCGCACCCCTATTGTTCGGATACTCACGGCCTCTAGTTGACGAAATATTGACATCCGAGAATAGAAGCCCTTCGGGGTGTACGTGTGGTAGTGCGACCCGACGACGCCGGAGAGACGAACTATCGGGTGGAGGTGGGGTAGGGGGAAACGAAGGAGTAAAAAAAATATATACATATATATATATCTATGTATATATATACATATTTATCTACAAGAGAGTCTGTGGGACTTGGTTGGGGTTGTCTGATAGGGGGTGATTGAGGGAAGGTTAGGCTAGTGCATTCAGAATGAATTTTAACTGGTGGGGAGAGGGTGAGCGATGACGTCAACTCGAAAATACTCGAGTGGTACTATCCTTCCGTCAAACAACGTTATCGAGACGCACCCTTTATATTCGACGCACAAGCCCTTCATTGTTCTGGATATATAGATGTTTTTTTTAAATTTTTTTATTGGATGGAGGGTAGGTTTGGGAGGGGGTTGGGAAGTTGAGGGAGTTTTTCGTGGGAATCTCGTGGAAATTATTCAGAAATTTTTCATGGATTTTTCATATTTTGCAAGTCTGTCAGATCAGTCTGAATATATTAATTAATATTTAATAATATTTAATGATTAGATAAATGAAATTGTTGTAATTCTAGGGAGTATTGGAGAAATAGAATTTAGATAGATTTTAAGGAGGGGGAGGTCTACCCTCGGATCAGTATCTTACCGATATTATAATAAATATTTCTTTCTTATAAACAAATGATAAGACATGTTTTTTAAACGGTCGATTTTTTACGAATTTATACTCTCATTAATACTCTCATTAATGCTACACTAGATATTTTACATTATTTTCCTTGATATTATAATTGAAATTTGTAAATCAGTCTTTCAAATATTTACAAATAAATTAGATATTTTTTATCAGTTGCATCTGCCAACTTTTTAATCGTGAAAGGTCGTGTACAGTTCGATTTACGACTATTTGTTTAAGAAAAATTATGAAAGTATTTCAATACCGGAAATTTCAAAAGTACCGTAAAAAGGTGCCACGGCGTCCTCTCACAGGTAATTACCGGGACTAATGACTATCACCAAAAATTACCAAATTTTATGTATTCAATCAGAGACAGTTGGAAAACATTTTTTTTTTTCAAGGAAATTGCGTCACTTAGAAAATAAGTCCCACGACATTTTCTAACGGATTTCGTAATTACAGAGATACTCAAACAATTATATTTGATATTTTCGATTGCATTTTCATTTATTCTCATTATCCGAATTTTATGCATTTTTCAGTAATGTGAGCATTACAAACTTGTTCATTAACATCTTTATAAAATCGAAAAATACGTGGAACGGACCCAGACCACATTATTTAAATAATAATTATATTATAGTATTATTTGATAAAATAAAAATATGTCACATCAAATTCCAGCGATATTTACAACATAATTCGCATTCCAGAATAAATTTTTAATTAATAATTAATTAAAAATGAATTGATTGGCTCACTCTCTCACCGACTCCACCAAAAATACCCCACCAATTGAATTTTTAATCTAACAATATTTTTTTTTAATTTCCGGAGAAATTTTCCGATGAATTTTCATCAGAAATTTGTATTTCTTTTCATTTCCTCGGGGCCAGTTGAGGAAAAATAATTTTAAGATATGGGTTTTGCCCTCGGAAGGAGAGGACTGATGCCTGGGTTTCGTATACCTACTGTGTACCGGGTTTCGGTTGCCGCACAGCGTGTATTATGCTGCACTGTGTGAATAGCCAGCACGTGCATTTCCCACAGAAAAGCAATGGGGCCTTTTGCTGGAGTGTGTCTATGTGTATGTGTGTGTGAAGGCGCGCGCGAGACCAGCTGGGAATTGAAAACGTTTGGATTTCGATGTAACCCGAATGGTACAAAAATGTTTTCGGCATCAAGAAAAATGCCTCAACCGCCCTAGACTGACGGGAATACATTTTTTTCGGGGCCCATTGAAGGCCCCGGATATCGACGATTCCCTCGCTTTTCATGGAATTTCAGGGGAGATGATGGGTTCTTGGAAATTTAGGAATGCACGGATTTTTTCGAGTTTATTTAACGGTCTACCTTCCACCCGGAAAAATTAATATGTTTTTTATTTATAACAGGAGTTTATTCTCTATATTTTTCACCTCAGGTTTTTACATTTTGCCCTCACTCCTCATTCCTATAGTTATCAATAATTTATAATATGTATTTAAGTTACGTAACAATTTTCTCGAAAATTATCAATAAAAAATTCTGTGATTTATTTACGTCCGATGATAACAAATTCCGATTTTTGCCTTTTTAAAAAAAAAATTACGATTTCAAATGTGATTGTTAATAATCTTTGAATATCTTAAAAAGATAAAAACAACTTCAATTTATTTCTAATAATTGACCTGCAATTACCAAATTTTATTCAATTTTTCCTAAAATTTAAAGTCCCAAAAGCTAAATCCCATTTCTTTTTGTTTCAGAATTAATCAAACCGTTGAAGAAAGAATAATCATCCGGGGTGTTTCGAGGAGTGCCACCCCAGAGTGGGGGTGGTGTTTAAGAGTTTAGTACCGCGGCAATGGTGGCAGCTGCCACCGCAACGGCCACCGCCACTGCCTGCGTGGTGGCCATGCAGGACCGCCAGGATATCCCGTCTCAGTTCAACCAGGTAAAAATCTCCTTCAATCTCCCTCCTCTCATCCCTCCCACCCCCAAATCCTCAATCGTATCTAACAAAAAATATTAAAATTCTGTTAAAGAGTCAGCATGGAATGCCCCACACAACCTACAACAGCGGTTACCCCCAGCGTGGCCCAATGGCCGGAATGGGTCCAGTCGGTATGAACAACTTCACCGGAATGACATCAATGGGCCCAGTTCACTCAATGAACACCCTGAACTCCATGAACACCATGAATCCCATGAATCCCATGTCGATGGCCCAAATGAACTCGATGAATTCAATGAACAGTATGTCCCCAATGACCCAGATGAACACCATGGCAAACGTGGGTAACAGTATGTCAATGAACACCATGATGACTGGTAACAGCATGCAGATGACAAAAATGGGTATGCAGCAGTCGCAGCAGCAGTATCCAAGGCGTTTAGCACCCTATCCAGCCCCAGGTATGCACATGGTCCAGAAACGTCAACAAGGTGCCTACGTCAGTCCCACCCCCCAGCATCCAGGAATGCAACAGCCGACAAATTTCAACACAATGGCCAATCAGTATCCAAATAATTATCCAGGTACACGTGCCAACTTCCATCCCCAGTACCAGCCCGTCCAGGGTATGAGCCCGAGCTTCCCAAGCACTATGATCAGAGGCACCAACATAAGACAAACAGCTCCATCATACAGTGCCCAAGGGGCACCCCAGTCAAATCAGTATTACGGTAACAGTAACCCCCAGCACAATCAGGTGACAATGTCAACGAATCCAGTGTCACATCAGACTGGACAATTTGTTGGACATCAGGGTACACCAAGCCATCCAAATCATCCAGGTCATCCGCCCCACCAAAGCCACCCAACGCATCCAAATCACCAGAGCCATCCCACCCATCCATCACATCCCAGCCATCCAGGATATACAAATGCCAATTCATATCCACCGAATCCCCAGTATCAGCAGGAAGTATCACCCATGAGAAATGGGCCCAATCTACCCAACGTTTCTTACCAACACAGTCCAATTCCTGGTAATCCAACACCACCACTGACACCAGCAACATCGATGGCACCCTACATAAGTCCAAATCCAGATATAAAACCCAACTTCAGTGACATGAAGCCGACCTTCTCCGATATTAAATCACCAGCGTCAATTCAGAAGGACGATGAACTGAGATTAACATTCCCAGTAAGGGATGGCATTATCCTTCCCCCATTTCGTCTACAGCATAATTTAGCTGTCAGTAATCACGCATTCCAGCTTAAACCAACAGTTTATCAAACACTAATGTGGAGACAAGATTTGGAATTGCAGTTGAAGTGTTTTCATCACGAGGACAGACAGATGAATACAAATTGGCCAGCAAGTGTTCAAGTATCGGTTAATGCAACACCACAGGGAATTGACAGGGGTGAAAATAAATCATCTCATAAGCCACTTTACCTCAAGGATGTGTGTCAAAATGGCAGAAATACGATACAGATAACAGTGTCAGCATGTTGTTGTTCACATTTATTCGTTCTTCAGTTGGTTCACAGGCCGACTGTCAGGAGTGTACTCCAGGGTACATTGAAGAGGCGATTGTTGACAGCTGAACAGTGCATTGCCAATATCAAGCAGAACTTCAATAGCTCGATGGGTAACAGTGGAATTAAGAGTGAGAATGATGTTGTTGAGCAGACGGCGTTGAAGATATCGTTGAAGTGTCCGATTACCTTCAAGAGAATTACCCTTCCAGCTAGGGGTCACGATTGCAAGCATCCCCAGTGCTTTGATCTTGAGAGTTATCTTCAATTGAATTGTGAGAGGGGAGCGTGGAGGTGTCCAGTTTGTTCGAAACCTGCTGTGCTGGAGGCGTTGGAGGTGGATCAGTACATCTGGGGAATTCTTCATTCCACAGCAAGCAGTGCGGACATTGACGAAGTGACGATAGACTCGGCTGCCAATTGGAGGCCTGCCAAGAGCCACTCGAGTATCAAAAGTGAAGAGGATGACTGCAACAAGAGGCACATCAAGAAGGAGGCCATGTCCCCTGGCAGCATGAGCATGCCCACTATGAACAATTGGGAGATGAATCAGGCGATGAGTCCGTACATGCCACCTGATATGAACAGCATTGTCAGTGGATCTATGATGAATACTTCGTCACCTGGGTACAGGGGTAGTAGCATCAATCATAGGAATTCCTCCGGGGGTAGTTATGATATCAATAATGGGGGAAATCTTGGAAGTGATTACACGAATGGCGCTGGACCTCTGACGCATCTCAGTGATTCGGTTAATTCACTGGATCCGTTGAATGCTATGGAGAAGAGTCTCAATGATCAGATGCCTCATACACCTCACACACCCCACACACCACATACACCTCACACTCCTGGAGGTGGTAACAGTGGACCTCCGAGTGTACCACCAGCATCACAGGAATCAGCTAATCATAATACTTCAGGGAATGGTAGCACTAATATCAGTGGGAATGAGACAACCGAAATTCCGTCTGATCTTAACTTTGATCCTGCAGCGGTTATCGATGGAGAGGGAACGGGACAAGAAGCTTTGAACGTGAGTTTCTTAATTTATTTACTAAATAGGATAATTAATAAAATTATAGCCCAAGTTTGAAACTGAATAATTGAATAATAATTCACAAGTCTAATGACGATAATAATCTATTAAATAAAATAATAATAATTACGAATAATTTACGAATTGTTGAGTCCACATTGAACTAATAGAAAATTCTGGAATTCACTTTTTCTCAAAAATAAAATTGATAATATTAAAAAACTATGACAAGTAAAAAACTGAATAAAAATGCCAAAAACTCATCACTTTTTATCATTAAATTTCAGTTGCTGCCCGACAACGTCGTAGATCCAATGGAGTTGCTCTCCTACCTGGACCCCCCAGATCTCAACACTCCCCCGAGCAGTGGAGCAAGCAGTGGTCATCCCTCCTCCAACGACGACATCCTGGCGTTCTTCGAATGAACCTAGAGTAAATGACCCCCAACTTGAAAATACGAAGGCACGTCATCTTTTCAAAATAATCAAATTTCAAAAAAAAAAAAAATGACAAAAAATAATAATAAACATCAGACTCATGTCATAACACGAGTGACACCAAGTCAATCCTCACTGTTAACCAAATGGCCAACAATTTGTGGTGATTACTGATGGCAATGGAGTCACGTGGGTGCTTTCACCTAAACCAATGGTACAAAACACTTTTTAGATCTAATTGTAATATTCCTATGGACAATGCTAGGGCATATTAGGTTTACAATTACCTAATTATATTGAAAGGGTAAAAAAAATGCTGCAGTTACAGTTTTTAACGATTATCTGGCTGTGGCTGTGAGTTGGTCTTGAATCAATGAATTTGAGGGGAAAAAAATTATAAAAATGGACCAGATTTCACAATTAACGAGATAACTGCTTCACAAATTCACTGTTTAAACTGTGAAATATTGAGTAAAGGCCTCTAATCGGTCTCTGAGGGCGGTCTACTGTCGACTGACTGTCGGCAACTATTACTTGTACAGAATTTTATCTTTATTATTTTTTTTCTCAGTTCTTTTTGTAAATAATCTCGATAGATTTAAGGATACTCAAACGTTGTAAACCTGCTTATTGATGGATAATAGCGCATACAGTGTTCCTTTTTTTTCTTTTGTTTAGGGAGAAATTTGATTTTTTCTGAGGATATTATATATTGTATCATGCGACACGTAAACCAAAAGAGTATGAGATTCTTCCAAAATTTTATTCCATTAATTTTTCAGAGTGATGTGGACATTTTGTGGGGGAAATGCATCTGTTTACTCTGGGGGACGAGGGGTGGTTGGGGGTGGTTATGTCCACTTTGTTGATGGAATCGTCGATTTTTTAAAATTTCTATTTTTGTCATCGTTTTTATTTTATCTGCTGAATGCAATCAACGAGTCAATTGAACTACTTCCTCATTATTTTATTTTCCAAAACCTCGTGAAGTCGCCGAAACTAAAGTTCTGATGTTGATATAGGAAATAATTGTGTTTATTTTCTGAAAAAATTAAATTGTATTTGAAGTAACATCTGTGGAGGAATTATCACGAAAATTAGTGAAGATGCACCCAAAAAAATGAGAGGCATTGTGGATGTTCAAGCTTACAAATCAATGATTTCAAGACATTGAATTGAGTCGTTTGATCTGAATAATTTAAGCGAGAATCGATCATGAGTCGAATTCAGAAAACTTCACTGAATCGAGTTTAAATAAATATCTGTGATTCAACTAAGTCACGAGATATTGAATTAAAAATTGATTCAAGTTGACCCGATGAGGCAAGTTGACTTAATTGACTCGAAATCGTCTCGTGCAAAGCCACAGTGGATTATTATTCGATATTAACGATACAATGACTCAATTCCAGTTGTGAAATGTCAAGTCAACTAGATAATTGGATTAAATTCTATGAATTATTCAACTCAATCGTAAAAATCCATAATCAAGTGCTGATAAACTTGAGTTTAGTCATTTTTTTTTTTGGTGCGAAAAATGTTAACTGCCAGTTCTTGAGGCACAACGAGCCCCGACTTATCTCTTCATCATCTTTGTATCTTTTTGTGATTGAAGACGATAAACAAGAATAGAAAAAAAAAACAAGAGAAAATATACTTAAAGTGATTCATGTAGTTATACAAATTTTATATATTAAAAAAAAGGAAAGGATGAAGGTGAAAGACGTGTGGTAATGCAACAAAGTAAGAAAATGTATTTATATTCCGATGAGTTTACGTGAGACAGTGCACAAGGCAGAGAAAACAGTTTAACAAATAATGAACAATTCGGTCAAGTTTCTATTTATAATTATTACGAATAATTGCGATTAAAAGTTTTATTATAACGTAATTATTAATCGTAAAAAAATTATTGTATATTATTTGTAAATACGAGAGGGTGAAAGAGAAAAAGGGAAAAGATGGAAAAGTGGAAAAAATAAAAAATGGAGATAGATTAATAATATAAGAAAAAAAAATAAATAAAAAGTGGCAGATACTTATTGGCCAGTTATAAACAGTAAACAATGGATTAATGATTAATTAAAGATGAATAAAAAAAGAAAATGATTGAAAATCTTAATTATTTCACAGAACCAAAACATACAGGTGATGTATGAGAATAACTTATCCTTACTTGATCGTTGATTGGGGCGGAAAGGGGTGACAGGGGGGGAGGGTGGCGGCGAGGGGGGTAGAGATAATGTGTACATGTGAGAAACGATTTGGTACAATTGTTCTGAATCGATAATGAGAGTACTACTACCTATATTAAAGACCTAAACTACCTTAATGAAGTTTATGCAAAACTGTAAGCTTTACTTAAGTGAATTCGCCAAGGAAAAATGAAAATCGTAGCATAACGCAACTGTAGGTACAGTTTGCGATGTCTACATAGGCAATAAACTACCCAATTATACCTACCTAATATTATTCTAAAGTATCGCGTTAACAATGACGTATGAATTTTTTGAGGGTTTTTTTTTCCTTTGATTTGGGTCTACAGCTCTTGACATCTGAGAAATCGAAAAAACATCGGAATTTAGAGAATTTTGCGGACAATTTTCAAAAGTTGATAACAATCAATCACATTCGTTTCATTTTTTACCTATTGACTGATGAATATTTTTTGGAAAATTACGAAATTAGTGGTAAATAGCTGTTTGGCAGTTTGAAGATTGGAACGAGTTTTTTTGGAGGTGAAAGCAGTTTTGCAGGGGATTTTTGGAAATGAAAAATAGGAACAATTAGCAGCTTCGAGGGATCTGTAGACTCAAGTCTCATAACTATATCACCACTGACGATTGTTGGATGGCCTATGATTTGAAGTTATTCTGCACCAATTGTGTCCCCAATTAAAAATTGACAAATTTAGTTGTAGGTGTGACACTGAGGCGAGTGAGATCAAACAGATTATTGTATATGAAAATTGGGGAGGGGCTCGCCTCGGGTGAGAAACATGTACGCATAAAGGAAAAAAACACAATAATGTTATTGGTTACATTCACCTGACAAATTTTAATACACAAAAATGCAGATGATGATTTATAATAATTATGAACAGAAATGAGAGAGAAAAAAAAGTGTTTCCCGATAACGATTAGAAACATTCAATAAAAAAAATACGTAAATAATGAAAAATATTGATTAAAGTTTTTATAATTACCCCGAACAACTCCTGCACTTCAATTTAGTTAATTAACGAGACAGAAAAAAAATTTGCCGCAATAAAAATCATCAAAAAATAGTGTTAATTATTTAGAATGAATACATTTGTATAAATGATTTTCATATATTTCTATACAAAGGTCACAAGATACAGCTTTTCATATTTATTCATATATACATGAAATAATCATTCGAATCAGTCATACAAAAACATCACTCGTACTTGGTATAAATATAAGAAGCAATTGATTTAGTGAGACCTTTTGTGGTCCTTTCCCTAGCACTCCAGTCTCCCTGGATTGATATCCACTGACCTTCACGGAAGATTCTAGTACTCAATAAATTGGGGGGGGGGGGGGGCGAGGGGGTAGAGAATATTACAGTTCTGTACAATTCAGCAGTATCTCAATAATAATAGTATTTACTATTAATTTCTAGGGGAAACTAGAATTTGAAATTTTTCCAGAAATATACAAATTGCAAAAAGAGCGTTTCGTCGAGGAGAGAATTTGAGGGAATTTATCTGATAAACTATATGACACCGTTTGATCACGAAAACCGATCTACAATTTGAAAATATTGCAATACAATTTTACAGATCAAGTATTTTCAAATTTAATCGTCGAATGGTGAAATGATTTATCCACTCGTGATTATTTTGATGAGGAGTTGTTGAGAGATATAATGCCATGATTGAAAAAATATAATCGTTATTTATTTATTTAATTTGTGTCTGGAGGGGTGGGTTAAATAAATCATGGGATGAAGTTGAAGGGATTACGATCACGAGTTATCTTCGTGTAGAGAAATCATTTCATCGATTCTCCCTCTAAAAATTCTCCCCAGAATAACGATCGAAGACATATTTACAAAAGATCTCTTTTCTTCAAGATCTCCATCATAAATTCATTTCATGTACAGAAAAAAAAAACGTTTCCACTTTCCGGAATCCCAAGACTAATCCAGAAGGCATGTTGACAATGAAAAGTTGATCAGTAAAATTTAATAACCAGAAAACTATGATTTTTCTGTGCGAAAAATTCTGAAACTCAGACCCACTCGATTGAGTTCTTCTACTAAAAATTCCAGAGCCACAAAATGTCTTCATTCTAGTGAAATTGTTCCTGAACTTCCTGACGAACATCCGACGACTAGAATTGTTTCTCCGTTTTTCTCGAAAATTCCTCAAGTGAAAAATTTTTTAAAGAAAAATTCTGGAAACAAGAATTTTTTTTTCTGTTCCACAATTAAAAATTTAATTGAATTGGAACTTAAACTGAAAAGGTGAACCGTGGAATCGATGGAATTCCTGGAAGGGGTTGTAACCAGAGTGTTTACCACTCTCAGGATCCAGTGGATCCTCTCCCCTGTCGAACTGTCGCCTCTTCTCCTCATCGGTGAGGACCTCTTTGGCAGCAGCAATATCGATGAACTTCTTCTCGGCCTTTTTCTTCTCAGCGCCATCCTTGAAATTATCAGGATGCCACTTTTGGGCTGCTTTCCTGTAAGCCTTGGTGATCTCCTGTTTGGTAGCTGTCTTGGTAACCCCAAGAATTTTGTAGTAATCCCGTCGTTCCGACCTCTTTTGATCCTGCTGTGCCTTCTGAAGGAGTTCCTTCGCCCTCTGGAAGCCTTCGTCCATCTCCAGGGCTTCCTTGGCGTCCCTGATGGCATCATCGAACATCTCAGCGTTGAGATATGCCTCAGCACTGTCGCAGAGAATTCCGGGCTCTCGTCTGATTTTCACGGCTTCCTGGCAGTGCTTAATGGCGAGGTCTGAGTCCTCGCTGTTTGCAGCGTGTTTGCAGAGGAAGTGGTGAGCCAGAAAGCGGACGTGATCAACGCTGGGCTCCAGATCCAAGACCGAAAAGGCCGAGGACAGACAAGTGGAAAAATCACGAGACTCCTCGGCGTCACGAGCTTCGTTCAATTTCTTCGAGACCTTCTTCAGTTTCCTGTAGAAGGGGAGACACGATTTGTGCTCTGGATCCAATTTTAAACATTCTCGAATCTCCTTCAGGGACTCATCGACCATTCCCAGTTGATAAAGTGTCGTTGAGAGTTTGAAATACCCCAGTGTGTTGTCTGGGAGGAGCTTGGTAGATGCTCTCATGTCGGGAATAGCACTCAAATAATTCTCCATTGCCACGTGACAGTCTGCCCTGTGTTCTCGAAGCTCTGGAGACCAGGGTGAGAACTCAATCGTCTGAGTCAGCAGCTGAACTGCGTCTGTATAGTAGCCTTCGTCCATCAACAATTTCGCGTTTGAGTACTTCATCTTCAGAGGCTCCATGTCTTGGAGGGCTGTCGAGGCCTCTGCATTGTCCGGGTCTATCCTCAGGACATTCAGGTACTCCTGCTCGGCCTTGACGAAATCTGCCTGCTTCCAGAGGACCTTCGCCCTCTGAAGACGAGCCGCTGTGAAGTCAGATTTCAACTGGAGAACTTTGTCGAAGTCTTGGAGGGCTTGTTTCGATTTACTCAGGGCTAGGAACACTGCGCCGCGTTTGTAGTATGTCAGGTAGTTGTCGGGATCACCGCCTGGAAGAAAAAAATGATTGCTTTTGATTTTTCTCTGAGTAAAACCCAAACAAAATGATTTTTTCTGACTGAAAATCCTGTTTAAAAATCACTGAAAAAAATTCTGATGACCATCCTAAATATTTAATATCTTCCAAACAAATGATTCGATTTCAATGAATCACCACTCAAATTGAAGTTTGAAAAAATCCCTTGAAAATAAGACCAAAAAAATCGAAATTCACTCTACCGAACTTGAGTTATGAACGATCGAAAACCGCTTATGTATTCTGATGACTACAACTTACGAACAGCTGCATGATACTCTGTCAACGCATCCTGGAGTTGTCCCCTGGCGAGAAATTCTCTCCCCTGTTCCAGATGTCTGTCTACCTCCGCTTGAGAGACACTTCCACCCACTGAAACACCCGTAACATAAATTCAAGGGCCAGCAAATGAGTCTGGAAAGCCGATCATGTTTCCAGACGTTTAAATCACCAATTAAAAGGTTATGATCAAACTCACCGTCTGAGGAGAGATTCAAGAGGACCAGTAGCAGTCCACAGTGATACATGTTCAACAAAAATCGTAAAAAATAACAGTGGTAAAAGTCCTCAAACAATTGTCAACAACAGTGGAAACTTCTCTTATGAAAACTAGTGCCTATCTGTTGGATATCACAAACTGGCTGGCCACACCGCCATTGCGATCGTGGTCTCACCCCATTGGCCCAACACACACATATGTTTTTATTATCCCCACACAGGGGGACTTCTCCCACGTACGTCAACATTTTTCCCACGCGATTGGTCGTATTTATTTTAGAATTAACGGCTTTTAGTTACACCCCATTTTGCGGGGGGTTTGGGAGTAATTAACAAATCCGATATGCGATAAATCATCACGAAAACCGGCGACGAGTCCAACGGAATCTCGGCGTGGAGACAGCGATTCGATTTTTCGCGTCATTTCTAATTTTATCTATTCGAGATTAAGGGATGAAACTCGGCTTGAGCTCGGAGAATTTAATTCTCCGCCGAACAGGGTTGGTTTCATTCCTTGATGTTGATTAGGAATGTGGAGAAATTGTTTTAATGAGCTGAAGAATATTCGAGCAGTCAGTCACCCGCCAGAATCGACGGTGGCGCCTCTCGCGGACGGGGTCGGTACTAACACAGGGGTTGTGCCTCTGCTTTAGTTTATACGCTTTGCAAAAACAATAAATAGTACCAGGGGAAGTCGTAAGTGGCGCTGTGCACTGCATGTGTTCTGATTATGGCACGCAGAGGTCGCCATTTGTAAATGCTCTGTGGACATGAGAATTCCCCCAGTGACACACAGAGGGCCCACGTATATTATTTATTAAAAAATTAATGTAAAAGTATCAAAATATTATGAACTCAGTACGTTCATGCTGACCTCATGGGTAGAAAGCTTGTGCAGACAACGGGATTAGTTCATTTTTCGAGGAGCAATTCCCTGTCGGTAATGTAGAGACGAAGATTTTTGTCGCCACCGTCGATTACGGCGGCTGTGTGAACTACTCGAAAGTTCGATTCATTAGAAAAAAAATTCCATAGCTCAATTAACTGCAGGACTACAAACGAAATTATTAGGTGTACGATGATGTACTAACGATTTACAATCATGTACATTAGTCAGTTTTTTCATCTGCAACCCCCCGCTGGCTCAGTACATGGGGTGTAGTGGGGATGGTCCAACGACACTAGCGACACTACCGTCGATGAAATGACTCACGTTGCGGGAGCCCGAGCAGTCGGACGTCACGTAAATGGCAAAGTTATATCGGTCTACAACACTGGTGGAAAAATTCATAAAAAACTTTCACAAAACAAAATTAACAAAGATACGTATCAGCAATTAACGACTGCCAACGCGTTTCTCCGATAGTGCATCAGGATTTTCACAGTAATATCACGATATTTGTTGATTAATTGGAGTGTTTTAAAGGGTTTTGTGCTGTCGTCGAGAAGGATGGCGACTTGACCCTACGAATAATGGAACACTGTGCTCAACGGTACGTATATTTTATCGTACGAGAACGTCGCAACATCAGATGCAATTGCAACGTGGCCTTTCGTCATTGTTTCAGACGTTTTGGAACAATTTTGTTGGATTTTTGCGATTGATTTGGGGAACGATTATTGGGGTTTTTAGGTGGGGAAAGTCGATTTGGGGAGACGTTACGGTCGTGTTTCGGTTCTGTCTCTGTTGGACGCACGAGGAGGACATTCAGAGTGGAGGAGACACTACCGTCGTAACGAGAATTTTTTTTGTTCCCAATTTGGTTTCTTTGTTCGATTATTTTGTGTGGGAGTTCCTTTTGGGGGGTTGATAGCAATTTTTGGGGGGCTTTTAGGGGGTTGGGAGTTGGGGGGAAATGTAAATATGTTGGTTTTGACTGGCGGTGGGGTTGGGGAGGGGGAGGTTGAGATGCTGGAGCAGATCCAATTTTTTGGGAATTTGTTTCGATTTTTGGGGGTGAGAGAGAAATTTTCTTTGTTCTGGAGGGATTGGCATCCACTGGGGTATTTACGTTGTTATAAATAGTGAGGGGAAAATGTTAATGCCACCAGGAGATGAATAAATATTTGTAAGAATTTTTAATTTATTGGTGGGTTTTGTAGGGAAGAGGCAGAACGAGGTGAGTTGACTCGTCTCCAGAGGAAGTTTTTGATGAATCTAGCACGATCTAGGAGCAGTGGAAAAATTGTCGTGGACTGAGAAGAAAAATTATTTTTGATAAATATTTATTTACTTGGGAGATGTATTTATTTTTGAAATATTGTTTTTTGGATTGGGTCAGTCCCAGAGGAGCTCGATGATGACAAACCTGTTGTTGATCTGGGAGGTGATCATGTTGGAGAGGACTTTGAATCAAATCTGTTGATAATTTTTCATTTTTCTCAATTTTTGATCGGGGGGGAAGGATTTCGAGGAATTTTGTAATGTTCATAATTATTGCAGGAGTTCACTTGAGGTTATCATTAGCATGATCATGTTGTGGAGGAATATAATTAACATAATTCAAATCTAATCAGAATCGCCTAGTAATGATTTGAATGGAGAATTAAAATGGTTATACACTTCAGAGAAGTGATAAATATTTGACAAAAACTATTATTTTTTTCTCAGTGCACAGACTTTTTCGTAGAATTTATTTTTTTAATAAAAAAGTATTACGACGTTCTTGTATTTTTCATAACTTTTTGATATTTTCGTTGCACCATTTCGTCAAGATCTACCTCAAGATCAGTTACATATTTATTAATAATAATATCGAGTACTAAAATGAATGTACAATAATCATAAGTAATTTAGTGTCATTTTTCCTGACTAATTGTCAGTAATCTGTCACCAAATTACATTGATAAAAAGCCCTGATAACCGGGGTAATCCTAATCAGTCCCCAGTGTCAGCAATAATTGACAGATCCCTGAGAACAATTCAATGAAAAATTTCTCCATTTCTGTTGCTTGAGTATTTTTTATTACAAAAATAAATGAAGAAATCAGTCGACTTTGTCATTATTTCATCGATGCCAAGGAGAGGGGGGAGGACCAGGTGATAATGAGGGACTTGCTGGCACCTGGAGGCCCAGGTTATTTAGGGAAAATGGAGAAAGTCAATGTCTAGGCATTTTTTATCGTTCTCTCTTTTTATTTATTTTATTTATTTATCTGTTCGCTAATGAATTTTTGGTCTCATTGCAGCTTGCTGATTTGAGATTTTCTCAAAAAGGTGATTTGTTGAACTACGAGGTGAGTAATGGAAACTATCAAAGTCTTTAACTAATTTCTAAACGCCTAATAATGGTAAAATTCAAGATTAAAATTGCCATTAAATTGCAATAAAATTTTTCCAAATGGATTTACATTTTTCAAAAACTGCTTATGAGCTGAAGCTATTGATTTTTCATTCATTATTTCAAGTCATTTTACTGTAATAATTTCCCTCTGAATGTTTTTTCTCAACAATTCGTATGGTTCTGCCAATTTAATTGTGACAAATGTGTGGGATTACTTTTCTTCCTTCGTCATTAGTTCGTTCGTCGATAAATGACAATAGACAGGGGGGGGGGGTCGAGTAATTACAATCGATAATAAAAATCAAATCAATACGAAGTTTTTTAATCAATTGAATAAGAAATTTTAGAGACATTTTAATTGTTTTTTTTTTCTCGAAAAATTGATATCACAACTTTTTTTAAGCTCTAAAACTAAAAAAAATATACGTAATGTAATATTTTCCAATCTTTAAATATTTAAATTTATGGTAAATGTCGAGCTACTTTAAATAACAGTAACTGAAACATAAAATAAAATAAAAATAAATAAACAAAATTAATGAAATATCGGCACTGCTGGAGCGACGATATCTAAAATTCCATCTTTGGTTATTGATCCCTAAATTATATTGAAATCCTGAGACCTTTTGCGGGCATTTTCATCCAGGAAATCGTCCTTCCGAGCTTATCCCCTAAGTTCTTCCCCCGATTATCATCATAATCCTTTTTATTAGCAGTTTTTCCCTATCGCAGCCGTAAAATTTCTGATATTGAGGGACACTAATCCCGAAACTAATCCAGAACGTCCCTTCCAGAAATCTCAGGTCTTTCAAAGAAACAAAATTCTTCAGAATAAAAACTTTTTCTCGAACCCATCAAGTCCGCTCCAAAAATATTCGGCAAAATATTTTAATAAATTCGTGAACGATGAATCCATTAATTAACAATAGTGTCACTGAACAATAAAGTCCAGTGACAAAATACTTTTCAAAATATTTTAACAAACTCGTAAACGATAAATTCATTGTTTTGATGATAGGGTCAACTGATTTTTTCGCGCTCTCGGTTCCCCATTTCACTATCAGGTCAATCCTTTGACTCATCGTGTCACAATATCACGAACTCATGACTAACCAGAACATCGGAGTCATCCACACATGTCACATGAGAATCCCATTGACTTATTCCACATGAAGTGAGTCAATAGAATCAAACGAGTCAGGACAACACAGCATTTATTTAACTCATAAATTCCCAAAATCCCTAAACAATTCCACTAATTTTCAAAAAAAATTTCTGTCCGCTGCAGATGGCAGAAGTAGACCCCGAAACCCTTCTGGAATGGCTGTCAATGGGCCAGGGAGACGAACGAGACATGCAGTTGATAGCCCTGGAGCAGCTTTGCATGCTCCTTCTGATGTCGGACAACGTGGATCGTTGCTTCGAGATCTGCCCCCCCAGGACCTTTCTCCCAGCCCTGTGTCGAATATTTCTGGACGAGCATGCCCCAGATAGTGTCCTCGAGGTGACAGCACGAGCCATTACCTATTACCTCGATGTATCAGCTGAATGTACCCGGAGAGTTGTTGCTATGGAGGGAGCAGTAAAAGCAATATGTGGACGCCTGTCAGGGGCAGGTTTGGGATCACGAGCTAGTCGTGATCTTGCTGAACAGTGCATCAAGGTACTTGAGCTTGTTTGTGCTAGAGAAGCTGGTGCTGTTTTTGAAGCTGGTGGATTACCATGTGCTTTGTGCTTCATTCGTGAACATGGGGCACGTGTTCATCGTGATACTCTGCACTCGGCAATGGCTGTTGTTTCGAGATTATGTGGTAAAGTTGAACCGCAGAATAAAACACTTCCGGATTGTGTTGAGGCATTGTCAACGCTATTGAGGCATGAGGATGCGCATGTGGCTGATGGTGCACTCAGGTGTTTTGCATCATTGGCGGATAGATTTTCGCGGAGGGGAACTGATCCAGCTCCACTAGCTTGTAATGGATTAGTCTCAGAATTATTGTACAGATTATCGAATGCTGCAGGACCTGGAACATCAGTTACAGCGACATCCAGTAATCCTAAGACACCACCACCATCGACAGCATCATCGACGATGCCAACAGCAGAGCCCAAGTCATGTGCATCTGTCTCCACGATTATCAGCCTCTTGTCGACCCTATGTCGAGGTTCTCCATCGATAACTCATGATCTTCTGAGGTCTGAACTACCTGACGCCATTGAGAAGGCCCTCAAGGGGGATGAGCGGTGTGCATTGGACTCCATGAGGCTCGTTGATCTTTTACTGGTTCTTCTGTTTGAGGGGAGGTCAGCTTTGGGACGGGGAACTGCTGGGGGACCTTCTGGGCCTCTTCTTCCTAGACTGAGGAGGCTCGACAGTGCGGGGGAAAAGTCACATCGACAACTGATTGATTGCATAAGGTCTAAGGATACCGATGCACTCATCGAGGCAATTGACTCCGGTGGGATCGAGGTGAACTTCATGGATGATGTTGGACAGACTCTGCTGAATTGGGCGTCCGCCTTTGGAACTCAGGAGATGGTCGAGTTTCTCTGTGATCGGGGCGCTGATGTCAATAAGGGACAGAGATCATCGAGTCTTCATTATGCCGCGTGCTTTGGCAGGCCAGCGATAGCTAAAGTACTGCTGAGACATGGAGCTAATCCTGATCTCAGGGATGAGGATGGCAAAACACCACTGGATAAAGCCAGGGAACGAGTCGATGAGGGACACAGGGAAGTTGCTGCTATTTTACAGAGCCCTGGGGAATGGATGTTACCACCTAATCAGGAACATAGGAAGGTCGATACCGAGGTGGAAGAGATGACTGAACCCAAGGGGGATCCGGAAATGGCACCTGTCTATCTGAGGAGACTTTTGCCGGTTTTTTGTGCTACTTTTCAGAGTACCATGTTACCCAGTGTCAGAAAGGCCAGTCTCAGTCTCATCAGGAAGATGGTGCATTATATTCAGGCGGAACTGTTGGTGGAGACATGTGGGGCTGATAAAACTGCAGGATGTGGAGCTATGCTTGTCGAGGTCATCGCTAATGTTCTGGATAATGAGGTGAGGAGGGTTACGAGGGGAGAGAAAGAGGATTGAGGATTCATTGATTGATTGGAATGATTTATTAGGAAATTATTGATTGGTTATGATATGAAAAAAATGGGTTTGAAGGAAAATTTTGAAGATGAAATTTTTTTTTCTTTGGTTTGGTTTTTGCTTTTAGAGAAATTGTTGAAAGACAATTATCTAATGGAGGACTAAAAATAGGGGGAAGGGAATATTGTGCAGCCACTGGAGTTCATTTTTTCCCCTCATTTTGTCCTAGAAAATTACGATATTTACGAGTCATTCTCGAATCAATGAATCACGAATTTCTTTTCGAATATCTTTTCCATTAATTTTAGTTCACATTATTAGAGACTAGAGTAGATTTTATGAGATTAGGAGTAGGGACTTCATACATAATTTATAATTTAGAAAAAAGATTTAGAATTTCTTCTGCAGGAAATTGAGATTAAGTCAACGCCACCACCGCCTCCGCCTCTCAAGTCGATCGGCCCCAAATTGCCCTGCCTTACGTCTCGCAAGAATACCAGTTCTCAGTACTACATTATCGATAAAACGGTAACATCCGTTTTGTTATAAAACAATTTGACCTTGCCTTTTCTTTTTTTAGTTTGATACAGAACAAATTGATCCTCCCTTTTTATTTCATTTCCCCCCAGGGAAAATAAGAATAAGGGTTGGGGGTGGGGTGGGAGGGGGGTAGGTACGATATATTTGACTAATGAATCATGACAATAATAACGTTTTTCGTGTAATTTTTGGGTGGTGGGGGAGGGGCTGATAACAAGAGGAGTTTTGATTTTTAACAGACGCATGTGATTACTTTTTAAGTTATTTTGTGCAGTTGAGGTGATGCCAGAGGAACTGAGTGATACTTTCAAAGATAATTAATTATCAATGTGGGAATACTGATTTTTTTTTGTTAAAAAAAAATTTATTTTCCATTTTTTATTAATTTATTTTGAGATTCTGACAGTGAAACGAGAATTTTATTTTTTATTTTGTTAATCGTGAGATTATCTCGGTAATGAGTGGTTTTATGAGAAAATGTCATAAGATATTTTTCATCGGAAATTTCATCGGCTGGAAAAAAGATCCTATGACATTTTATCGTAGAATCACTGGTTATGGAGATAGAAGTGTAATTAACAAAAATGTCAGATTTTGACGTTAGAGAAAAGACGGCTAGAAGACTTTTTTTGATCTCCAATATCTTCAGATAATTTTTTTCATTTTGAATATCTTTCATCGGGCTTTAAAGTGAGGCCTGACTCATGCAATTAGCATAAATAACAATTGTGCTCGATAAATAACAATTGTGGTAAAACTTGATGGCCGGAGGTGGACGAGGCGACAATTGTCTATCAGAATCCATTAACTTGTTAACAAATATCCTATTAAATTATTGAATAGAGAGGCGAGCTTCCGATGAGACGCGAGTGTTCTTTGTTTTTTGCCTGCCTCAGCAAAAAGTGAATAAAATTCATGACAATCAATCGAGAATTGATCTTTGGTTTGCTTGTGCAATGCTCATTATTTCAGTAAATTTCAGGGAAAAACTGAGTGAAGGAGTGTCTGCAGGTTAATCAGGATGGAAACTTCAATGTTATTTAATTTATAATTAATTCGAGCAGTGGAGCAAGATGAAAATTATTAATTTCAACTCTAGTGTAACCCGGGCCACTGAAAGATACAAAAAAACCATTTTAAAAAATCCTGAAACGGTTTCATCGTAATTTTGGATCGCAGACACTTCTTCTCAGCTTTCCCTTCCAAAAAATAAATTTCAAATCTTGCGACTTCAACAGGAGGACGAGGACGGTCATCTCATAGTCCTACAGATGATCCAGGACCTGATGACAAAGGGAAAAGACGAGTTCCTCGAGCATTTCGCTAGACTCGGAGTCTTCTTAAAGGTCGCGGCTCTCGCTGGCCCCCAGGAGATGACCCCAGAACCCGAGTCTGAGTCAAATCAGTCTGGTGAGGATCACAGGCTCGAGGATGCCAGGGAATTACTGGTGGGGAGGGCCTATCACTGGCGGGACTGGTGCATCTGCCGAGGCCGGGATTGCCTGTACGTCTGGAGTGATGCAGCTGCTCTGGAACTCTCCAATGGCAGCAATGGATGGTTCAGATTCATTCTGGATGGAAAACTCGCCACTATGTACTCAAGTGGAAGCCCTGAAGGAGGTACTGACACCACTGGTGAGTCATTCGATGAAAATGACATTGAAAGAAGCCTGATGATTCTGGAACCCTATCTGGTGCTACTACTCCGTATAAAAATTTTTTTTTCTTTTTCTTTGAATTACTCATTTAGTCCATTAGAACTAGATATTCCATTAATAAAACATTAATTTTATTGTGCAAACATGGAAGTGAGACCAGTTTTCATTTCTTGGACCCAGGGAAATTGTTTGACGAATAATTTTATCGAATGCCATCTCGTTTTTTGAAGACAATTTTAGAGAATATGTTTCGTTATCTTAAAATAAATTCTCTGAGTCCATTCATCGATGGCTTTATTCACTCATTTGTAATTAACGAGGGGCTAGACTAGATAAATAACTCTTTTTTTTCTTTCACTAACTGCCAACAGGAAAAGGACGAAACACTGAGTCCCTCACAACGGAAGGTAGGTCCATCTACGATTCCCGTCACAATAATCCATTGGCAGAAGTTATGGCACTGCTGAAAGGTTCAAATCATTCACTAATTTCAATCCGAATAATTAAACCATCGTCTTGATTAATTATTCACAATATTTTCTCGTAGAACGATAAAACTACTGTATCGAATTAAATTGTCAGTCACAAAATTATTCGCAGTCACTTTTCAGTTTTAATTTTGTATTTGATGCGAAAGTGATTCGGGAAATTTTGGGAGAACATTTTTGACAATGTTATGTTAATGGTTTTGGAAATGTAATTCATGTGGAGTTGTGAATATTTTAGAAAATCGAGGTGAGTTTCTGGAGAAACTTCAACGTGCACGCAGTCAGGTGAAGCCAAACTCAGTGAGCCAACCAGTATTATCACGACCTGGTGCCACTCGATTGGTCGTGGGCAACTGGGCTTTGTCCTCACGTAAAGAGGGAGAATTATGTATTCATAATAGTGATGGACAACAGCAGGCGACAATCCTCAGGGAAGATTTGCCTGGATTTATTTTTGAGTCGAATAGGGGAACTAAACATTCATTCACTGCTGAAACAAGTTTAGGTAATGATTCAATGATTTTTTACTATTTTTAATTATCTCCTCGAGGCACTTTGATGATTAAACAATTATAGAAAATCGATTAATTAATTTAAAGTGACTCTCCTGTTTTATAAATTCAAACATTATCGGAAATTACACAAAATTAGAATTAAAACCTGCACAGTTGGAATCGTAATTGTTTCTCAATTTAATTATCGTTCGTTTTAAAAGAGAAAAGTTCAAGAAATGGTAATTTAAGATCTTAAGACCGTGTCTCATGGAAAAATCAACGTTTTCGGTGTATTGAAAAATTAGAATCTGAATTTTTTATTATTAAACGTAAAAAATCAATATTTTTTTGACTTTTCCTAAAAGTCAATCCTCCGTTTGCTTAACAAGTTTTATTGTTTATTTCAAAGAAGGAAATGTTTAAAGAAATATCAAGACTTTCCCAAATTGAATTTAAACAATTGTGACGGTCTATGATTTTTTTCGAATTTTACCTGAGGGCAGAACTACTTTAATCTAATTAATCAATGAATTTTAATGAATATGACTTCACCAAACTCTTCTAGGTCCAGACTTTGCTGCAGGATGGGCGGGAAAGCGTGGCAAGCGTCTCCGTTCAAAGATCGAAGCGATAAAGCAAAAAGTAAAAACCCAGGCCCAAGAGATCTACGAGAATTACTTCAAAGCTGCTCAGGCCCAGCCACGTGGAGTCGTAGCAAAACTAGCAGCGATAGTCTCCCAGGTCGACAAAGCATGCCAGAAGCAGCTCTCAGGGAACCGCGAATGGCGTTCAGTGTTGCAAACTGCTCTTGAAGAGTTGAAAGTTCTTCTCAACGAAGAAGGTCGAGTCTCCGCCTATGAATTGCATTCCAGTGGTCTCATTCAGGCCCTCCTGAGCCTTCTAGCTGGTCCCTCTGGTCCCCAGACCCCATCAGTTCGTGCAACAAAACTCAGACTCCAGAGAATAGCTGTATTCAAAACATGTTTCCGTTCGAAGGATACAAATTATGGAAATTCAGCGAAAATATTAGTTCAAAAACTCGTATCTGTCCTCGAATCCATTGAAAAACTTCCAGTTTATCTTTATGACACACCTGGATCTGGCTATGGGCTGCAGATTCTCACCAGGAGATTGAGATTTAGATTGGAAAAAGCACCCGGTGAAAGTGCACTCATTGACAGATCTGGTAGAAGTTTAAAAATGGAACCATTGAGTACAATACAACAACTTGAGAATCATCTTCTGAAGATGATTGCTAAGCAGTGGCACGATCACGATCGAGGAACATTTACATTTGTTAAAAAATTAAAAGACAGAGGTAGAATGCATTTTCAGTATCAGTATGATTTCGACGAGAATGGAATACTTTACTGGATCGGTACAAATTCAAAGACAGCACCAGAGTGGGTTAATCCAGGACAATATGGGCTAGTGGTGGTGACATCAAGTGATGGTAGGAGTCTACCTTATGGCCATCTCGAGGATATATTGAGTAGAGATCAGAACGCCCTCAATTGTCACACCAATGATGATAAGAGGGCCTGGTTCTCCATTGACCTTGGAGTCTGGTTGATACCCAATGCTTACACCCTGAGGCATGCCAGGGGCTACGGCAGGAGCGCACTCAGGAACTGGTTGTTCCAGGTCTCCAAGGATGGAGTCAACTGGACGACTCTGTACACTCATATCGATGATTGTAGTTTGAATGAACCTGGCAGTACTGCCACGTGGAATTTGGAAGTTCCTGCTGAGGAGACTCAGGGCTGGAGACATCTCAGGTTACAGCAGACAGGAAAAAATGCCTCGGGACAGACGCATTATCTGTCAGTTTCTGGATTTGAAGTCTATGGAGAAGTGACAGGTGTTTGTGAAGATCTGGGTAGAGCAGCACGAGAGGCTGAGGCGGGTGTTCGAAAGCAGAGAAGACTAATCAGAACTCAAGTACTTCGTCATCTTGTTGCTGGTGCTAGAGTTGCTCGGGGTCTTGATTGGAAGTGGAAGGATCAGGATGGTAATCCACCAGGTGAAGGCTCCATCACTGGTGAACTACACAACGGATGGATCGATATAACTTGGGATCACGGTGGATCCAATTCTTATAGAATGGGAGCAGAAGGAAAATATGATTTGAGATTGGTGGGCACCAGTTTTGATGCTGATTCGGGAAAAAGTAAAAATGGATCGGGTATATTGACAGGGAGAAAGTCCAGTTCTACACCGAGTTTACCCGATTGTACAGATGTCAGTTTGAGGGGATCTGTTGCATCTACTGATCAAGCTGCTAGTGCTGATAATCTTGCTGCTAAACAAGCTGCTGAATCCATTGCTCAGAGTGTTCTGTCGGTAGCGAGGGCTGAGGCTGTTGTTGCTGTTACTGGTGAGGGTGGATCCAGTAATACAACTGGTGAACTCAGTGTTGTACTTCATCCGAGGCCAGAGACAACTGTCAGCAGTGATTTGGCGACTATTGTTGAGACTTTAGCACTCAATACTGATTGCTCGGGGAATAGTAATAGTAACAGGGCCTCCAGCAGTTCGAAACCACTTTATTCTACTGTTCGAGGGAATAAGGTATTTTTTTTAAATTTTGTCGTTTAAAAATTACATTTTTTTTCAAATTTTTAAGTCATCAAATCATTTCAAAGCAATTCTTCGAATATGTCCTCAAATTTCTCTCGAATTGTCTGAAGATGACATGATCAGGAAATATCATGAAATAATTTCATCGTTTGTATGATAATAACGTGTTAATGTGTGAATTAATTTGTTGTAACGAATTAACTTTTAGCCGGCTAGCGGTTTATTGAGTCTGGAGGCAGTTGAGGTGCTAGATCGTCTCCGTGAAGGTGCCGATAGACTTCGTAACAACACTAACAGTTTCTTGAGTGGAGAATTACTCGGTTTAGTACCTGTTAGGATCTCAGTGTCTGGTGAGAGTGAAGATAATTCACTCAGAATCCGCCCAGTGCCAAAGCACAATATAACAGCTCAAGATGGTACGTATTTTCGCCTGAAATCATTGATCAGTCATTCAGAAGTCATTAATCACGTCTGTATTTTTCTGGGTAATCACTGCGGATTATCGTCAACCTCAGTGAATTTGTTCGATTAATGTTTTGATTAATTACTATTAATAGTAGCTAATAAAGAGTGCAGTCGAGACAAGGATGCCAGTTCGTCATCTCAAAATCCAGCTGGAGGATGTCCAGTTGTTGTTACCAATCCAATGTCAGTGTCAGTGCCCAATCTTGCGTGTTCTGATGCTAATAACACTCTGGAGCCAGTTGCTGCCACTGGTTTGCTTGAGACTTTTGCTGCCATGGCACGAAGACGTACTCTAGGTTTGTCTTAACATTTTCCAAAGAATTTTATCGTTCTAGGAATGTATTTCAACATTTCAATAGTCCTTCGAGACAATACAGTTAAAAAATGTTCAATTTCCGTTGTGTTAAAAGATTAAAATCCGAATTTTTGATCGTTAGACGTCAAAAAATTGAAAAATTCTTGTGTTTGTTCATAAGAACGAAACGTTTAAATTAATATCATTATTTTCCGAAAATTAATTCAGATGAAATACCGACTACATATGATTTTTTAAATTTTACTTTTGCAGTTAGTTAGAAAATTTTACAACTGAAAATATTCAAAAACCGCCTATCCAATGGGTAAAATGTCGACCTGAGGGTAGACCGACTTTAAATCTTCTCATCTCTCATTTCTCCATCACAAATAATCCATCAACATTGAATACTAATTTTAGGACCATCTGGTGGCCAACATATTGCACCAAACTCAAACACAGGATCGAATCCACGTGGACCAAACTCAGTTTCGAGTCTTGTCAGGTTAGCCCTTAGTTCAAATTTTCCTGGTGGTTTGCTGAGTACGGCCCAGAGTTATCCGAGTTTAACGAGCAGTGGACAAGTGGCTGGAAGTGGTGTCACTACAACCACTGGTGCTGGACTTGGACAAGCACTAACAATGTCCCTCACTAGTACCAGCAGTGATAGTGAACAGGTGAGGATTATTGTTGCTAATTGTGTGTCTTATTTTGCTAGAAAATGGTCATTAACATTGACACGTTTACTTCTCCAGTTAATGCTAACGATTTAAACTGCTCTTATCAGTTGTGATTGTTCATTGATCCTCTAAAATAATCGACTTTATCGAGTGATAAATCTTTCCACAAATGTCGACGTAATTTTTCAATTCAAATTTTTATTTTCCAATTTATCAAATTTCCTCTCATCAATAATTTAACACGTGAAACGTGGAGATCCAGAGGATATGACGTAGTTTCACCTTCGAAACGAAATTTTTTAATGTAATGAGAAGTTGTGGCTTCAGGTCAGTCTAGAGGATTTTCTGGAATCCTGTGGAGGTGTCGCAGGCTCCAGTGTCTCCGGTGTTAGAACAGCAGGTGGTCCCACTCTTCTCGGAGAGCTAGAAGACGACGATGATGGTGTTCTCGCTGAAGAGGAGGACGATAACGACGAAAACGATCAGGAGGAGGACGATGAGGAAAACGAGGAAGAGGTTGACGGTGTGGAGGGTGATTACGAGGAAGTCATGGTCTCCAGAAATCTTCTCGCTGCCTTCATGGAGGAGGAAACACCCCAGACATCCAAAAGACGCGCCTGGGATGATGAATTCGTTCTCAAACGACAGTTCTCCGCTCTCATTCCAGCATTCGATCCTCGCCCAGGTCGAACAAACATAAATCAAACGACAGATCTCGAAGTCCCCCCACCAGGAAGTGATCCACAATCAAGTACACGAGTTGGTGCCCCAACAATGCCCCGTCTCTCCCTTTCACTGAAGGGCCCAGGTCTGCCGGAGATACCGGACGTGGAGCTGCCACTCTCTGATCCTCATTCGAGTATATTCCAAGCTGTACAGGAGCTCATGCAGATGACAGAGCTGGGAACACGTCAGGAGAAACTTCGTCGTATCTGGGAGCCAACGTACACGATAATCTATCGAGAATCCAAAGAGGAGGAGTCGTCAGGACGTGCCACTCCCATTGTTACCCTGTACTCAGGGAAACCCACCCAAAACACGAACGCCTGCACAGTTGAGGATGTTCTCCAATTGTTACGTCACGTCTACGTAATTTCAACATCTCGTGATGATAAAAAAGATGACATATTGACAGACGATTCGCTAGAGTCCTGCTGGGTCCATCCAGACGATTTCACCTCGAAGAAAATCACCAACAAAATAGTCCAGCAAATTCAGGATCCCCTGGCCCTGGCAGCTGGTGCTCTACCCACGTGGTGTGAGGAACTCGCCAGAAGTTGTCCCTTCCTCCTCCCCTTTGAGACACGTCGTCTGTACTTCTCCTGCACGGCCTTCGGTGCATCCAGATCCATTGTCTGGCTTCAGACCCAGCGTGACGCTGTCCTGGAACGTCAGAGAGCCCCTGGACTATCTCCCAGACGTGATGATAGCCATGAATTCAGAGTTGGTCGTCTCAAACACGAGAGAGTGTCAGTTCCACGAGGTGAAAAACTCCTCGACTGGGCTGAACAAGTTCTCAAGGTTCACTCCAGTAGAAAGAGCATTCTGGAGGTTGAGTTCGTTGGAGAAGAGGGAACTGGTCTTGGTCCTACTTTAGAATTCTTCGCTCTGGTAGCCGCTGAATTACAAAGGAAGGACTTGGGTCTGTGGCTCTGCGACGACGAGGATCCCAATCAGATGTCCTGCCCGTCTGATGAACATGTCAGGCCTCCTGGGTACTATGTCACAAGAGTCAGTGGATTATTCCCAGCACCTTTGCCTCAGGAATCAGAGGAGTGCAACAAAGCTGTTAAATACTTCTGGTTTTTGGGAGTTTTTCTTGCTAAAGTCCTTCAGGATAACAGACTTGTGGATTTACCGTTGTCCAGGAGCTTTTTGAAGCTCATGTGTCGTGGTGATATCACTAATAATGTCAATGAGAGAATTGGACTCACTGGAATCACTCAGGAGAGCATGTCCAGCAGCATGGCAAGTAGTTTTATATCTGAGGAAGGTGAAGAGGGGACTGGATTGCTGGAACCCAGCCCCTGGTGGGAGGGAATTCTCGATGTGGAGGATCTTGTGATGGTCGATCCTGTCAGGGGTGAATTTATCAAACAGGTCCACATGCTCAGTCTCAAGAGGGAGAGGACCATCAGTGAAGGGGGTGGGGACGAGGATCCAATGAGAATTCAACATCCGTCCGGTGCTTCGGTGCCTATTGAGGAACTTGGCTTGACCATGACTTATTCACCTGGATCTAGGGTATTTGGACATGAGATCGTGGAACTTGTTGATGATGGAGCTGATGTTGTTGTCACGATGGAGAATGCTAGGGAGTATGCGGAGATGACAGTCAAGTATTGCTTGGATAGTGGAATTGCTAGACAACTGGAGGCTTTCAGAAGCGGATTTTCCAAGGTCTTTCCGATGGAGAAACTTCATGCTTTTAGCCCTGAAGAGATCAGGGCTATGCTTTGTGGAGAACAGAATCCTGAGTGGAGTAGGGAGGACTTGCTGAATTATACAGAACCGAAGCTGGGGTACACTAGGGAGAGGTGAGCATTTTTTAATAATTTATTATTATTGTTTAATCATGTCTAGTGGGGAAGAAGTCCCTAGGACGAGGTCTATCATTCAATAATCCGAGAATGTTTTCCTTTTTGTTAATTATTGGACGATAATAAATTAAAAAAAAATAGGTTTAATTTTATTATTTCAGTAGCGACATAAGTCACTTCTGACTATTGACCAGTTTTTGATGGATATCTCGGAATCGAGCGAAGATATCAAAATTTTCAACGGCACCTTTTTTGTGGAGCGAATTGCGCTCTACAATAAATGTCATAACGAAAATTGTGGTATCTCTCGTAGATTCGGAGATATCGCTCAAAAACTCACCGCAAAGATGAGTCATCTCGTTTTACCACTTCGATCCTGATTTGATTGATAAATTATTTTTAAATTGAAAATATAAATATTTTTCGATTGAAATAACTAATACGAGTATTTTTTCTATAAAGAATGAATCATTTTAAATTAATTCTTCTGAAAGTATTGTATTTATATACAGCTGGATGAATTTGACATTTAATTTCAAATGAATCCGTTAAAATGTAACTTTGAAAAAATAATTCCTCAAGACTTCAAAATTTCTTCTGTTTGACATCACATTCGGACTTTTGGGGTTATAATAAGTCGATACAATACAAAAAATCCCAAATTTTAATTTTCGCGATTCCAATGTTTCAAATCAGGGACAAAAACGTATAAATATTATTTTTTTCTGCATCTGATATAATTTTAAAATAATGATTATTTTTCAGTCCTGGCTTCCAGCGTTTCGTCAACGTTCTCCTTTCCCTGACCGGGCCTGAAAGAAAGGCCTTTCTTCAATTTGCAACAGGCTGTTCAGCTCTCCCTCCAGGTGGTCTATGCAACCTCCATCCAAGACTGACAGTAGTGCGAAAAGTAGATGCTGGCTCCGGTGGTTATCCTTCCGTCAACACATGTGTGCATTACCTTAAACTCCCAGAATACCCAACCGAGGATATTTTAAAAGAAAGACTACTGGCTGCGACTAGAGAGCGGGGTTTTCACCTGAATTAAGCCAGGATTACCCTAGTAATTATGAAAATTCAATTATGTCTGTTCCACGGAGCAGACAGGGGGGCGGGAGGGAGGGTTGGGGGGGGGGGAATAAATGATGTGTTTGTGGCACTTAAATCAATGTGCGAGGTTATTGTTACGGCCTTCGATGTTCAAAGAATTGTCAGAATGATCGTGAGAATTTATCAATTTAATGTAAAGTTCTTTCGACGTGACTAAGTAATACAGGCACTGGACAATTGATAGGTAATAAAACGTATTGGCACATAGATGTGGAAAATTTCTCAATGACAATTACACGAAACTTCTCGTAGTCTTATTGCGTTTTTTTTTTTTCATTTGGAGATTTTGAAATGAGAAATTTTGTGAATTTTAGCGAATGCTTTTTCATTACTATTGCCCTCTTATGCTTTTTTTTTTATTCTGGGAAGGGGGAGGACATTTGTCTGTGTACGTATTGCTACGTGATTTTTGTAGGTGAATTTATTTTTTTGCTCGATTTAGGGAAAGATGAGACATTTTTTTTGGAGGGAAAAATATTGGAAAATGGATTGAAAATTTATTGTTTATTTTCTTGATGAAGGCAGGAGTGTTTATTACAGTTCAAGTTCAGTCAGATGTTCGGTTGGAAAATATCAAGTTCGTCGGTGGATGCAGCGAGGGAAAATCGGTTTTTGAAAGTCGTTTATTCTCTTTGAAATCTGTATAAAGCTTTCTACTTAAAAAATGAACTTAATTCTTGTTCGTTAATTTTTTGTCGAGTAAACATTACTCTGGAATGTCAACTAGAGAAATGCTGCGTTCATTGGTGATGATCGAATCGCTGGATCGTGTCGTGAAGATTATTTTTTGGAATAAAGTCTGAATCTATTGGTTTAGTTCCAATAATTGATTGATGATAATTCGCTCTGCCTAAACGTGTGAGAGGAAGTAACTGTGGTCATTATGATTTTTTTTTAGATAAATGAAGGGATAACGATAGCACTGATGCTACTGCTAAGGATTTTCAATTTTATTCGCAGTCATAAATAAAAATTAGTTGCTAAATCATGAAATGCGACGGGTTTCAGAGAGAAATCGATGTGAAAAACATTTTCACTCATAATTTTTCATAATTGAGCTGCAAATAGATATATTTGGGGTAATTTAAGAGCAACGGATGACTATTTTAAAGGGCGGGGGCCTTCAACCGACGAATAAACCACAAAAACCGTAATAAATGAATAAACATCACTAGGAGTTTCTGGCATTTGTGAGACTAAAACAGTCGCTTGACCCCAATTCATCAATTTAGTCAACTTAATCATTGGATATATAAAAAATATTAAATTAAAATTGAACCAAAACAAGGGGAGTATAATGGTAAATATAAATATATAAGAAATGAATATTTTTTGTTCCTCGGTAAATGAGTAAATTAATGAGACTCGTCAAGTCCACGGGCACTATGCATATTTGTACGATACGCTACTTAATGCTCACAAGAATGATCATAAATGAATTACAATAATGGATAGATGGGGTGATTATCAATAACAGATGATTAAAAACAATTCAGTATACCTGTATTAGCGATTAGATGAAGTGAATATAAATGATATAATATAAATGTGAGAGATGATTACTAACGATATCGAAGACGAAAAGATCACTGATGTAATGAGGATAAATAATTAGTTAATATTAATTACTGTATTATAAATTATTATTGATTCTTGGGGGAGATGAAATAAAATGAGAAAAAAAAACATTATTTTCAGATTCTCATTGCTTTTTCGTTTTCCAGTTGATTGTTTTAAAAAATTCTGGTTTTCAAGTGACGATTTATGGAACTTATTTTCATTTATGGAGTTCTTTTTATGTTGCAAAATATTAGTGAGTGCTCTGCTGCAAAATTGATTACGAAATACTTTGGAAATGTTGACAAATTTTTTTTTCTTTCCATTTGCATTAAAAAAAAAATTATCGCGAGGGGTTAACGTCGCATTTATTTTATCACTTCATCATTCACTTTGTAACTCCTGAATCGAGAGGAAAAAAAGTGCAAAAGAATTAAATTTGATTAAATTCAAGGGTTTTTTGAGGGATAAAGATTTTTAGGAAATGAAAAAAAATCGTTTCAATTTTTGATACCTTGTTTCATCCTCCTATATTTATTATAATTTCCCAGTATTGGCATATGTAGATATATTCTTTTCAATAGAACGATAACAACTCGACGAATGCAGAATTCAGGGCAGACGTCATCTATAGACATATATCAGCTAAACATTAATCTTGATGATGTTAACAGGTGCTTATTGTTCCATTTCAACCTACAGTCGAGATTTAGTGTCTGCTCGTGAGTGGGTGGAGGACGGGGGGCTGGATAGTCATTCCATGAGGACTGAATGAGCATCAACGCGCTCTTCCTCGAGTTCCTTAGCTGTTGCATTTAATTTGCCTCTTGCGAACTCATTGATCGGCAGATTCTGCAAGCAAAATGATGAGATCAAAATTATTGTTCTTCAATAGCTTCATTCGAGAAAAAACAATTCAGTTGGATCGATATAACATAAAAAATCGAATTTAAATTTTCCTGATTATAACGCTTTCATTTGGAAGCAGAAATCAGTTCTATCTTTGATTCAATGAAATGTTGCAAATTTTACCTGAACAATCTCGAACTTTCCGTTGTTAATGGTGACAGGGAATGAAAAAACAACGCCCTTTGGCATTTCATAACTTCCATCAGACAGAACTCCCATGGAGACCCACTGTCCAGGTTTGGTTCCCATCCACCAGTCCCTCATGTGGTCCCCAGCTGCCTTGGCAGCAGACATTGCAGATGACATTTTCCTGGCTGCGATGACAGCCGCCCCCCTTTTCTGAATGGTCTCCACGAATACTTCGTTCAGCCAGGCGTCATCATTGACAGCTGCTGGAACAGGTTTGCCGTTGACAGTCGCGTGAAAGGCGTCTGGAAACTGGGTGGAGCTGTGATTGCCCCAGATGATGACATTCTGTACTTTGTCAACCTGAAATTGTTACAAAAATATAAAAAAGTTGACTGGGGAATTTATTTTCAAAAAAACAAATTATTCAGCTGAATTGAAGTGACAAATTTTTTTAATTACGAGAGATCAACTGAAATTGTCAAATTTTTTTTAATAACTGAAAATAAATATTCGTTTTGTCTTTCAACAACAATCAAGCAGGGGATATTGTTCTCTTTTAGTTAATTAATTTTTTGTTAATTGGATCATATGATCTCTCTGGAAGACCGCCCTTAAATTACCTGAACCCCCAGACGAGTGGCCAGCGCAGCTTGTGCTCGGTTCTGATCGAGTCTCGTCATCGCGGTGAAGTTCTCCTTCGGGATGGACGGGGCATAGTGAGAGCAGATGAGGGCATTTGTGTTCGCTGGGTTGCCAACGACCAGGACTTTTACGTTTTTGCGAGCGTACTTGTCCAGAGCTTCGCCCTGAATCTTAAAAATCTTGACATTAGCGGAGAGAAGATCCCTGCGTTCCATTCCCTGTTTCCTGGGCATTGCACCCACTAAAAATGCAGCTGCTGCGTCCTTGAAGGCTACAGCAGGATCAGCAGTAGGAACAACCTCTGAAATATATAGTTTTCACAACGTGTTAAGAAAAAATCTGATAGTGGAGTTACATTTTTCGTTAAATAATTTCTCTACATAAACAGAAAAATTGATAAATACTTTTGTGTAACTAGTTTTGGAAGTTCGTTATATAAATGAGTAACCCAACAATAAAATCAAAATATTTTTTGGATTTTTCTTGTAAAATTCCATCGAGAATTTAATTGCGAAGTGGTAAAACGAGATGAGTTGATTTATTTCTGAGTCCAGTTTTTGCGCAATAACTCCGAAATTAAGAGCGATAGCGAAATTTTTGTGATAACATTTATTATAGTACTCAATTCACTCTACAAAAAACCTCATGATGAAAATTTCGCTAGCTCCCCTAGATTTCGAGATATTCATCGAAAACGAATGAGTAATCAAACGTCACTTATTGCGTTTTACCACTTCCTCATTGAATTTTCAGGCTTATGGGAAAAATTCAGGAGCTCATACGTCTCAAGAGAGGAAGTGCGAGATCCTGGAGCTCCATGACAACTCCCTGGAGGACGTCCATCATCATTGGGATGTCCAGAAGGTGAAGGTTTATGGGCTGGTCAGGACCGAAGACTGAACCAGCTGCCAGTTGATATAGCAGGGAGTAGGCTATCTGACCTGCTGCACCGGTCACCACAACATTGATTGGCTCCGTCTAATTAAATGGAAAAAATTACATTTCAATTATATTTTAATTATCCTTTGGAGTCGTAACATTACAACATGAATTTAGTATTGGAATTTTGGATCAAAAATCCATTTAAGAGGCGGTTGGGGTTTCAACTGAAATAAGCAAAAGTTATCGATTAAAATTGATTAAAAATATTGGATTGAAATTTGAAGATTTTGTCATTTTATGGAGGTGAATTTGAGGACTAAAGTAATATCCAAAAATGATATTTTGTGGAATTGAATAACCCCTTCAAGTTCTAATCTTAGAGAACGTAGGAATTCTCTACTGATAACAGTATTGAAGCTATTTGATAATCGTGTTAGTTATCAATTCTCCAACGAGGATTTTTACGCACAAATTATTTTTGTGAATTTGTATCGATTGGACGTCATTGATGGGGAAGAAACGAAGGAATTGACTTCGTTTGAAATCATCACGTGGAGTTTTCTGATAAAAAGTTACAGTCCAAGATGATTTCTGTTGTTATCTGAAGGGCACGTGGAGGTTAAACTCATAAATTTGATACAAAAAAGAGAAACGATTTTTAGACATTCGGAGGCTGTTAGCCAACTACAATTTTGGGATTGGAAAATGAGAGATTTTGAGATAAACCACGGATTAACGTACCATTTTGTCTGATGTCTGGTGAACGATAAATTGTTCTCCTTTTGGATTATTTCCGAAATGACGTTGCAGTTGATGGATGTGGGGTAAACTCGATGGACTCACTACTACACACTGCGTACGGCCGACTGGAATAATTAATGAATCGAGGATGTGATTGACTAAAAACTGGAATTTTCTACCATCAGTCGGTAAGATCACTCCCTATCGATAAAAATTCAATCCATTCGAAGTTATTCAGTTTGAGTCTCCGAGAGGACGGGACGTGGGTCATAAAATCATGAAATTATAATTTTGAAATGAAAAAAAATTGTTGAGAGAAAATTGTTATTAAACAAAAATTATTTGAAGCTTTGTCGTTAAGAAATAAAATTTATTTACATTGTATAACACCAAATAGAGAATTAGTTCAATTTGTTTATCTCAGAGATTTTTAATTTACATTTTTATTACATTTAAAAAAGTGAATAATCATCGTCATATTTTTATTCGGTAATTAAATATTTATTAAAATTTTTCATATTTAATTTTAATTACTCATTACCTTGGCAGTGAATAAAAAATAAATATTTTAATAAAAAATACATTAACAGTTCAATTCTCTTAACAAATACCTCAACAAATTATTTATTCCTTATAAACAAATACGTAATGATTTTTTTTCTGTTTATAAATTATCATTATGTATTAAAAAATGTAAATAGGTGCCCTGCCAATGGCAAGCTCTCGCGAGAATTGACAAAAACTTTTGTTGAAAATAAATAAAATGAAAATACATTCGAAAAAGCGATTGGATATTTAATTAATTTGAAACGAAAAGTGCGCTTGCACTCGTTTCATCATTTGTGCATTGATACCCGGGAAATGAGTTATATTTCCCGATGATTTATATCACTGAAGTTAATAATAAGCCCCTAAGTGTTCCCCTTATTTACCGAGCGGATATCAGTTGGTTCGAGCTCGTCAAATGCTCCAAGTGCAATTGTAATTGCGGCAGTAGTTACGGAAAGGCTCGAGTACGGCTCGAATTAATGGATTTTCAGTTGACAAGAACTTGGTGATGTTGCGGGCTTCCAGCATGCAGTGGTATTAATCTATGATGTTTATGCCGATGAGAAGGGATGACGCGACTCTCGATGTTAATGACAGTGAGTTGTTGATTGATTCGTTAATTATTTCAGTGAAGTGCATAAATCCCAATTCAAATGTACAATTTTTTAAAAATTTTTCTGCTGGTGAACGAACGCATTAATTCGGGGAAATTTTAATTACCGATTTTTCGGGGTCTTTTGGTTGGTTGTTATGATTTCGAACATAACGGGCTATTAATAGGGTGGGGTAGAGGGAGGGAAAAATTTTGTAAAACCGAAGATTATTTTTTTATTCAACTGCTGGATCTGGTTTTCCAGGGGTTTTTCGTTTTTTGTGGGAAAATCTCATCATTTTGTTTTACTCATTTGGTTTTTCGTTGGAATCTGTGTTATCAGCCTTGGTGATTACGAATATGACAATGATTTTGGGGGGAGAAACTTTGGTCTATTTATTTATAAGAATTTAAATGTTTAGACTTCGATTCTGGTGGAGAAATAAATTTCTGGTTTCATAGAGTGGTATATTATTATGTTAATGTCACTATTTTATAATGATTTCTATCGATTTTTTTATGGGGAATGGGTGAATCGGAAAGTTCGTGGTCTGACCTCGACAGACCATATCCACTTCACCGCACTGGTAATTCAATTGTATTTTCTGGTGATTTTTATTATTATCAGATGCATAAAAGGTTTTGGAATAATTAATTAGGATAAATAGTAATAAATAATTATAAATAATAAATCATAATTAATAACAATGAATAATCAGAATTCAAATTTCCTTAAAAAAATTATCTCCAGCTCTTTAAAAAATGAATCATCAATTAATCAATTCAACTAATAATTTCAATAACTTGTAAATTTTATTAATCCACGAATTCGATCAATTGATTTGGAGTAATAATGTGATATCGCTGAACAATCGAATCGTTAATGTAATAAATAATAATAAAAACATCATAATGAATATCACTAAATAATAATATATGCAAATTTCCTTTAAAAACTTATATCCAGCTCTTTAAAAAAATTAATCGTCACTCAATCAATTCAGTCAATAATTTCAGTAATTAATAAATTTTATTAATTCATAAAACCGATCGATTGATACCGAATAAAAATGTTATTTCGTTGAAGAATCGAATCGTTGATTCACCAGAAATTTTAGGCTGGAAGTAACCACTGACAAATATTTAATTAAAATTCTAATTGAAGTGAAGATGGTAATTGTGGAAGTGATTCTAACGTTTTGATAGGTGGAGAGAGTGATTCCTGTGGGGCTGAGGTCCTCCGTATGCTCGCAGAGACCGAGAGCAAATGGATCCTCTGTCTGATCACGTACAACACTGTGATTATCTACTACCTCTGTGGCTGGGTAACTTCGACCAACAGTATAGGTCAGTTTCCATTTCCTTACTGCTGAAACTTTGCTGAGGGTAATCCATGGGGGATCCGACTAATCCCTCTAATCGACTCGTCCCTAATTAACTTTGGCGATGGAGTTTAAGTCAAAGTCGGTTGAAAGAGAATTTCTGCTTTTTTACTTTATTTTTTATCGGTAAATTCCCGGAAAATGAGAAACTGGGGATTTTTTTGTAACTAAAATGATGAAAATTAAATTAAAAGTTAAGTATTAAAGGGTTAAGTAATTAACTGTTAGTTTAATTAGTCTGGAAGTAGTGCATTTGACTAAATTGTGTGGGATATTCCAAGAAAGTTTAGTCATTTTTTTCACTAAGAAAATTGGGATTTTGTGGCGAATGAAAATTTGGAGATTTTCTTGCAGTTGAAAACAATTAATTTAATTAAACACAATTAATAGCAAATATCTGGTTAATTTTTAGTTTAGAAGTCTTTATAAATGAATACTATGAGCTTTTAAAAAAACGTTTTTTCGAATTTTTTAAATAACATTTTAAAAAATTAGGAATTTATAGGGAATATGAAATTTAGAAATTTTTGTTATAACAAAAAAAACAGGAAATTAAACAGAAAATCAAACATTAAATGTCTCATTAATTCTAAATTTATAAATCCACACAAATAACTATTTTATTCAAATGAAAAATTTTAATAATTCCATTCAATAAGTTATTTTAATAATAAAACGTTCAATTATGAAAGAGGAACGTCTTTTCTCGACTATTTTTTAATGAAGAAAATTATGAATTCCTTGAAGCCCCGAGATTTCTCATAAAAATGTCTGAACTTTATGCATAACCGGGGGTGCACTGTAAAGTTCTACCTAAGACCCTGCCAGTGCCAAAAAGTTTGCCGGCCCTCTAACGAGTCCCGCCACTCCACGTCTGCCAGTCGAGCTCCACAAATATTGATAATTTGTCAACTCCAGTGGTCCCTAATTACCCGGCAAATTTCATTTTCATTTTCATCTCCAGAATTTCTCTGACAACTTTTCAACTCGTCAAATCGCATTTTCGCGATTAGTCATTCTCCCTCAGGCGGTTTTTTTAATGTTCAGGGACAATCGATTATCGGTGCGTTCATGTCGGGGCTTATCGCACGTCGAAAACAATTACTTTTTTTAATTGTCTGTTTTGTGGTGGGGGGATAAAAGAGGAAAACTATTTTCCTAAAGTTGTTCGATACGATTTCAGCAGAAATTTCTTTTTTAATTTTTTTGGAGAAATTATTCATTGATTTCATGGTGATGCGATTATTTTAATGATTTTTTTAGTTTTGTGATTGTTTTTTAAATAAAAAAATGTGGAAGAATGTTCACACCACCTTAAGACGTCGTGAGTCATTAAACAATGACAAAGCGGAAAAACTTTATATTTTTTAAAGCCAACTCTGTCGTAAATTTTCCAAAAAAATTGAAAAAAAACGTGAATTTTGTTTAAAAAAGTTTATAAGTTGTCAAAGGGCCCAGATTAAAATCTTTTAACAATCTTTCGCAATATTTAATGTATAGTCCAATTAATTGATTGCACTGTACAGGAAGAGCTGAACTATAACGACATATTTTCCATAGTAACTATTTTTAATTATGTAAATTAATAAACTTTCTCTAATTATGACTCGAAATTACTTCCAGCATTGGGCGCCTACGTAAACCTAGTATTTTTCAACCTATTCTCCCTGTTGATCTGTCTGGTCTCCATTTGGGTGTCCAGGAAGACCCCAACTACATTAGGATCATCTCCAGGACCTCCAGACAGGTCCCATCGCGTTGGTCGAACGGGTCCAATCGAGCAGACAACATCTCTGTCATGTTTGGGGCCCGAGAAATACGAAGTTATGACCCTTTTCGTGTCGTCCTGCCTCATCCTCTTCGGTGGATCCTTCATCTCCGTGGAGATCATCCTGAGGGCTGGGGATCAGCCCAGTGTTCACACGTGAGTCCAGCAGGTTCTTGCAATTAAATTTCTTTCACTAATTAAAAATTAGTGAAGGTGTGCTAGACATCAGATTCTTATCAGTGATTGGGGGCACTGACGACCCCAGAAAATCATGATCTCGATATTCAGAAATAAGACGTTATCTTGCTGCTCGATGACTGAAGGATTCTTGATAAGGGGTTTATGATCGGGTCTCCGGGTCATTCGTCCAACTTCGTGAGGTCTTATCAATTGGAACAATTGTAGTTCCATTTATGTGAAAAGTTGTAAAGGTTTATGGGGTGGGATGATAAGACATTTCAGGGAATTTCGACGATTTCAAAACTTCGGTGGGAGAATAAATTTAATTCTCGAGTTAATTCATTCCACAGTTGACCAATTTGATGATTTTATTTTTAAGAAAATGTTTAATATTTCATTTTGTTAAATTTTTGGTAGTCGGTTTAAATATTTAGTTGAGAAGACCCAGCAATAAACATTCAGTCGATGATATCGCACATTAAATGATTCATTTGCCAAAAAATCCAAAATATTTTTCTGTTTTTCTTTAATTAAACATTTTTGCGTTTGTTTTTTATAAAAAGAGTATTTTATACTGGATATTTACTCACAGAATCCAAATCTTTTTCATTCGTCGGTTTTATTTCATTTTATTTTGCATTTTATGTTTTTTTTTCTGAATAAAAATAATAAATGGCATCGACAGCAAATTGTAACGATATTGACAGAACTTAATCCGCATATTTGTTTTATTTAAAAAATATTGCGTTTAAAAATATGTAAATTGAAAATATAAATAAATATAACGAGACGTTTTTCACCTGTGATTTCATCACTCGCAGAAAAGTCCACTGACGATGTCTCTCGACACCCATTCCCTCGAATTAAATTCTATCTGTTCGAACAAATATCAAAGAAATAAATTGAATTTAACAAAAGTTGAAATTTGTCAGTGGCAGACTGGGACTCGGGGCTCTCCTCGGTTTGCTCGCACACTTGGGAACGATTCTCGTTTATCCTGATGCTGGATTGAATCACGTGGTCTGCATGGCACTGCCATGTGCAACCTTCAGGGAATGCAATCCAATTTTAGCCGCCAATATCCTCAGCTCTGTCATCCTCTGTGCGGCCCACTCTGTCATTCACATTTGGTAATTTATTTACGTTAATTTTTTACTACATTTATTCGATAATTTTCTACTAAAAAAATCGAAAGAATTCTTTTTGCACAAAAAAGACAGATCGAAGGATTTTTTGAAGTAGAAACAATCACTCTTGAGGTATCGACCGGATATGACGTGCGGAAATATCGATTATTTTCATAAATCGATTGACAAGAACAATCGATTCTCGAATATCGATATTTCGATATTTATAATACTAGAACAGCGCATCTTATTCTTTGATAACGTGATCTAGCACTCTTAAGAATCGATAGAACATGCCGTACGCGAACATCGATTATTTTCATAAATCGATTAATACCAATCGATTCTCGAAATTCGATATTTTTATAATACCCCATCTTCTTCTTTGGTAATATCGACAAGCACCTCTAAGAATCGCCCGAAAATGACAAGCATAAATATCGATTACTTCGATAAATCGATTGGCAACAACAATCGATTCTCGAATATCGAAATTCGATATTCTTATAATACCACATTGAGTTTGTTAACACCACGCATGGATCGATTGAAAAAACAAATGAGTCTCGAATCTCGCAATTCGATATCTCGAAAATACCGCGGCTTTTCCTCTAGTAACACAAATTCATCGACTTTACAATTAAAAATATAATGAAGAAGAAATGTCAGGGAAGGTTTCGTGATATGCTTTCTAATGAACCCGCTGCTTGCAGACATCTCAGAATTATGAAATGACATTGTATTTATTTTCCATGGAGGGACCTTTATGTCGCCGACACGGCAGCTGCTTTCGCGGTGATTGGGCTGACCACAGCGGCGATGTTACCACTTGCCTTTTACACGCTCTGCGTAATACTTCAGGTAATTTATCGTTACGTAAGTGTGTGGAGGAGATATCGTTGAATGGCTGCATAGGAGTAAAAGTGCACTGGAAAGAGTGTATTTATGTCAAACAAATTATTCCAAGATTAAATTTTTAATGGAAGTGTCGTACGCAAACTTCAGGTAAATGTTTTTGTCCTATCAATAAGTTGCTTTTCTTGAAATTCTTCAGGTGGTAATTGAACAATTTCACGCTGACTGTCTGGAGAGTTTATTTTTATTAACAAGGAAGCAGAAAAATTTTCTGTAGAATTATTTCATAAATTCGTATTTCTTGGACTGACCTGTTGTTAACATTTGTAATTATGGGGAGATTATAAGTAAATGATTTTTAGAAAGTGCCGCATCATATGATCGAGAAGCTGGATAAGGCCCTGCGGGAGGCCCTTGATATCGATGGAGTTCTCGAATTCAGGAACGAACGATTTTGGACTAAATCCTTTGGAAAACTCGTAAGTTGTATAATTTATCAAATTTATTATGATAATTTCCAGATATTTTCTTTTTATAAATAAATAATAGAATTTGTTTTCCAAACTTTGGATTATATTTCACGAAGTGCTAAACAATTCCTGGGTTTTACGTCTAATGATGAGAAATATTTTTCCAGAAAGAAATTCATCTGGAAAAATATTGATTTTTCCAGATGAATTTCTCATCATTAGACATTTGACATTTGAAAAATATTGATTATTCCAGATGACACTAAAGTAATTTTGATTGTCATACTCAAAAATAAATAAAAGAAAAAGAAAAGACAGAAAAAAATTCTTTGTAAAAATTTCATAATCTTTGAATTTATTTAAAAAACCAGATCTAAATGATTTAAATAATTTTTTTTACTGTCCCAGTCCACAACTCTGCACTAATCCTTGGAAAAATAATGAAAAAATCACTCCAGGCAGGTACCCTGGACGTCAGACTCCGGAGGAACGTTAACGAAGAGCATGTCCTCGAAACAGTGATGAAACATCTCTCCCAGATAGTGTCATCCCTGAAGATCCAGGAATTTCGAGACACCCGTATCGCATCAACTCCATCAGACTATCATCCAGCCGAGTATTACATCGAGGAGATTCTCCAGTTGCATGACAGGAATCATGACACGTGTACACACAAGTGGAACTCAAGGTGGAATGAAACCATCTGTGGTGACGTGACTGTCATAAAAATCGATGATATACTCGGTTCAACGAGCGACGTAGGGACTTTTGCGAGTGTTCGTGAGGATGACGGAGTCAAGTGCACGAGGATCGTGAGAAATCCAATTGTCTATAAAAATAACGTTAGAGTAGCCGATCACTTGGTTAAGGGTAACCCAGGAGAGGGTAATGCACTCATTCTTCAGTCTATGGGCCAGGAATTTGATGGTCTCTGCTGCGTGGAATTGCTTGATCACTAGGTTTAATTGAGTCGTCGATTTGTTGAAATAAAATTTCAGTTGGTGGAGGTGTTGAAATAAAATGTTGGTACGTTGCTATTGGTGGGTGTTTGGGATCATTGAATGATTGGGTTCAATAAATTATTTTTATTTGATTTTCTAAAGTCGTTATAGTTATTTGAATTTTGAGAATTATGAGTTCATTTTTTGGTTTTTAGTGGTTCAAGTTTTTTTTCTGATTAAAATCATCATTAGATAAAATATAAAATTGAATTAAATCGATTGAAATGGTTTGATTAGTTTGATTTAATTTAATAATTAATGATTTTCGTGTATTTTGACCGGAATTACTGAACTCTTCTGCATAATTAGTCGTCGACTCCTGTTGTTGAACTAAATTTACAAAAATAAAACCGAAATCTAAAGGACCGTAGATGAAGTACAGATGTGATTCAATTAATGTTAATGACAATTAAATCAGTGAAAATTCTAGTACAATTATTTGTCAATCCCTAAGAATTTCCTTTCAATATTTTTTTTAATACTCTGATTGGCAGACATGCCGTCACTTTTTTTCCACATTCCCAACTTCCTTAGAGAACTAACTATTTATACTAAACAAACGATTTTTATAATAAAAAATCGATGGAGCAAATTTAAAAACATTAAATGATATCAAATGATAAATATCCTTCACATAAAATTAATTATTTCTGTCATTTCACCACAAAAATGTCAGAATTAAATTAAAAAACCCGAACCAATTCAACCCCCTTCTAATGAACTCATTATTTATCCTAAATAAATTATGGTTACAATAAAAAAAAATAGAACAAATTTAAAAACATCAAATTATATAAAAAAATAAATACCCTTCACATAAAATTCTCTATTTCTGTGATTTCACCACAAAAACCTCAGAATTAAATCTAAAAACCAGAACCAATTCAACCCCCTTTTAACGAACCCCAACTGAACACTATTATAAAGCCATTGCCCTTGCAATATTGCTCCCAGGTGTTAATAAAGCTCGGGAAAAAGAACCAACTGAATGCATAAAAAGTGCATTGCAAGCGATGTCGAGAATTAAGGCAAAACTGTGGGTCCACTGGGGGGGGGGGGTTGGTGGGGGTGGGGGAGACTGCTGGCAATATCATGGTGCATCCTGCGCGGCCTATGCATATATTAAATCTCATCTGCAGAATCGACGAGCCGCAGAGACTGTGAGAAAGGTTTGTCGGGTGGGGAATAGGGGTGAAAGGGGAGGGGGAGAGGGTGTAGCTGTGGTGAGTCTCCAATATTCACGGGTGCACGGCACCCTCAGAGCCCGAACCATTCGTTCGCCTCCAGTATTCGCTGTACGATATTTACCTTCGACTCGTCCTGTGTGGGAAACGAATATGGCAGGGATCCTACGTGGACTCTCGTTTGGGGAATTTGTATTGAAATTTCGGGGGAGGAAAGACAATATAAAGAAATCTGAGGTTTGGGGAAAAACCGTCAAGGGGGGGGGGGACTACTTGTTTTTCTAATTAAATTATTTACGTATTTTTGGTTTATTTATATTTATGTTTGTATTGTTTTTTGGGGTGTTATGACATGTCAGAAGTGAGGGGATGAAATGAGATAGGTGAGGGGACTGGGGATTTTTGAGGAGTATGGAGAAGGGGGGCGGGGGAAGGGGTGGAAAATTGTGGATATGTTGAGAGGAACAATGATTTTTATTGAGATGGTTTTTTGGGGATTTGGAGGTGTATCACTTTTATTTAATCTGTTTTCAATTCCACGTCAATTATTATTTTCCTAAATTTTTTCAATTCTATTCATGTAGCTCTATCTTCTTATATTTATCAATAACTGGTCAATAAACAAAAGTGATTTATCTCCTTTTACCATTCACAATTGAATCAGCTTTCAATTTCTCATCAATTATTATTTTCCTAATTTTTTAAAATCTATTCCAGTAGCTCTATTTTTTTATATTCATCAATAACTGGTCAATAGTCAAAAGTGATTTATCTCCTATTGCCACTCCGTAACTGAATTTACCATATAAAAAAAATTATCACGTGATATTAACTGACGTCAATTTTTTTTCATGAAAAGTTGTAGTTTTTTTTTATCAAAATTTTACAGTGCAGCAATCGCCGGAGAGTAAAGGGTAATTTTGTTGGGTGGAGTTCCACTCATTGTCGATGGTATCAAGATCAAGTGATCGGGGATCTCGGAGTCGTGGAAAACATTGTCGTGTCTAATGCTTTCAATTGCCTGTGGTCGATAGAATCTCCCTCGAACGTTGATAAAATCGCGTGGTTATTTATTTATTTTCGTCGAGATGGAGATGAATAACCGTCTGCAGGTGATTTTCAGTTGATTGAGGGGTTGGGCTCAGGTGGGAGAATAATCGGGTCCTGAACACGATAATTCAGCGAATGGGGGAAATAGAAGATAAATTATTGGTTTCTGGCGGATGATAAAGTGTATAATTATCTCCTTCCACTCGAGCTATTGTTTTCACTCATTGGATTTAAATTAATTTTCAAAATGGCGGTGGTTCGCTGAAATTGTTTCTCAGTGAGGAGTGAAAGGAGCAATTTACTTTTGTTTTTTTTTATTCCAAATAAATATTTTGAAACTTTCCATTTTTGAGAGAAATATTCGCATGTAATACCACAAGAGCTCCGAAATTATCGGATATTTCCCGATAGGTTCGTTGCAAACAAATGAACGTGTCAAGTTTTCCAGTTTAAAAATCACGAGCGCGAAGCGCTCGTGATTTTTAAACTGGAAAACTTGACGAGCTTATTTGTTTGCAGGGAACCTTGAGGGAAATATCAGATAATTTCGAAGTTCGAGTGGTATTCGGGGGATTATTTTTTGCATCCAAATCTTGGCCGATAGAATTGCACCATGAGACATAATTTTCAACGAATTGCCATTTAATCTGTCAGATACAATTGAGGGTTACTTCAACATTTGTTTTTTTTTATATATATCAACATGCAAAATTTCCAGTGTAATTTTCAAGAATATCCGCTGAAATACCGTGTTGACTATACAAAATAACGTCGAATGGTGCAATCCTATTGGCCAAGATTTGGATGGGAAAAATAATCGATGGAATTGCGAATATTTTCCGAAATTTACTAAATTCTCACGGACTTTTTTTGGAAATTTTCCTAATTTGCATATGAATTGTTTGTGAAAAATGATGAGATTGTACCATCAAATTTGCTAGTCGAGTTTGCAATCGATGAGGAAAATGCAAATTCCGTAATTTCTAGTGAACATTTCTCACCGCGTGGGAAACTTTTAGAAAATTGAGGGATTAAAGGGCTAAAGACATTCCGGGAAAGCGATTCTTCTTATCATAAGTAACATCAGGGACTAACTCAGCTCCAAAATTCAAAATTTCATGGAAAAATGAAATTAACCCGTCAATTTCTGTCCCATTTACCCCTAAAAAATAAACGCAATCCAGAAAATTCCGATAAATACATTTCCCAATTTCAAAAATCGCAACATTAAATGTAATTTCCAGGCAAAAAAATTATGAAACTTCGTAACTTCTCCAAAATTTACTCTAATCAGACACCCACTAATGACATTACATAATAAAATTAAATAAATAACGATATCCTCATTACATATAATACAAAAAAAAAACGGCTTCAGAGGACATCGCACCCTAGACTTTACCATTACGACCATATGACTCCAAAATTGATCGTTTGGTCGAAGCTTTCAAAACTCTAAATAATAAACTAATTACTGTCCCCTCAATTTCACTGACAGTCAAATATCCCCGAACTTCAATTTTTTCTCTGCCCGCCTACACCAGTCAAATCACCAGAATAAATAAACCAAAAATCTCCCCTAAAAATCCTTCAGTCCAATCTCCCTCCCCCCCCACCCCCACCCCCCATTTCAACACATGCAAATCATCTGCTTTCGACTGACAATAACTCCCAAAACTAATTCTTCCATATTCCACCCACCACCCACGCACTATCTAACCCCTTCTTCCGCATTGCCTCCCCCCTCCTCCCTCCTCCCCCCCCCACACACACACATGTAGACATTATTTTATCCCATACAAATCATCTACCCCCAACTAACAATAACTCCCAGAAATAATTCTTCTATATTCCACTCACCACTCACCGCACTATCTAACCCCTCCCCCCTCCCTTCACCGTCGACAACCCCCCCCCCCCCCTCACATATTATTTTAACACATGCAAATCATCTGTCTCTCACTGAAAATAACTTTCAACAAATAATTCTTCCATATTTCACCCCCCAGGGAGGGTGGGGGGCAGTGAGTGTGGGGGGGGCCACACAATCTAACCCCCTCTCTCATACCCCCCCCCCCCCTTACATACGAACACACACACACATATTATTTTAGCACATGCAAATCCTCTGCCCCTCACTGACAATAACTTCCAAAAATAATTCTTCCATATTCCACCCGCGGTCCACCTCCCCCCCCCCGCCTTAACTGAACCTCCCCGCCACCCGTACTGTCTAATTCACCCCACCCGTCTAAAAATCATCCAACTCTGCGCACCTCGTCTCCTTTCGTACATCCCGCGGCCCGACCATCGCCATCTATCGGCGATAGTGGTGAGTTTAGTCCGCCAGCACGCCCGGATCCCATCAGTACGGTTTCGACTGCCGGCAGTCCCGTAACCTCAGTCACTCGCGCTCTCTCCCCCCCAACAAAACACCACCGACAATTCGTCTCGTAAACGTACCCCAACAGTCGTCCAATTCCATCGTCAGTCGTGTGTCAGTGGCTGTGTTGGTGTACACATGTGACAGTGCGGGAATTATTAACGAATGTTAATTGTTTGTTTACGGTAGATCGCGAATGTAATATCAGTTCGCCGGGGCGCGTGGGGGAGGGGGAGGTGGTGGTGGTGGGAGGGGAGGAGGTGGTGGTGGTGGTGGAGAGATAGAGAGGGTCGGTTTGGTGTTGTGTGTGCGCCCGACAGATAAGTTCACTCTCTCGTCGGTCGATAAAACTCGACAACGAAAAGTGAAGGGATAAAGGGGGTGGTAGGACGGTCGGAGGGGTGGTTGTTGAATGTTTGGGGGATTGAAGGCACGTTAGGAGCACGTGGGTCTCAGGGGGGTGGATTGACTATTTGGGAGACATCATGAGACGAAATGTGAAAATTGTTTTGCTGCTGTCCTGCGCGTGGATGTTCATCTGTGTTTACTATTATCACTCGTCGAGGGATAATAAGGTAAGGGATTGTTGTTTGTTGGTGTGCGGGGAGGGGTGATGGAGATGAATTTATTAATTGTGAGGTAGTCGGGGATTGGGGGAGTTTATGGTGAGGTGGGAGGGAAAGGCGGGAAAAAATTGAATTCGTGGGGAAAGAAATTTAAAGGGTTTTTAAGTTGATTGTTGGGATTGTTTATTGTGTATTGTATGGTATGTAGTGTGTGTTGAATGATTTATTTATTTGTTGAAATGGAAGTTTGGAGAAGGTCAGGTTGAGATGATTTCTGATCAGTTTTATGTGTAAATGAGATTGTGATCGTGAAGTGAGACAGTGTCTGATCATGAAAACAAGGAGACGTTCACTTAGAAATCATTTGTTATTGTTTTTTGGCAGTTGGAGGTTTTTTAAGTTTCACTTTCTTTTGGATCGGATCTAAGTCTGTATCGAATTTTTTTTTCTCGGGCTTCAATGATACCGGAAGTAATAAGTTGGAAATAACTCGGGAAATCTTTGAGGATTTCGACTGATTTTTTATGAACATTAGGGTCTTAGGATTTTAATTAGAGTTTTAATTCTAATTCTCGTAGGAATTGTGTTAGTGTTCGATGCTCTTAAAACATTCAATGTCATTAGGAAGTAGAAAATGGTGAAATGAAAACCGGAAAACTCTGGAGAACACAATTTTCCCAGCGTTCAATATTTTTTTTTGTATCCCACAACTTTGTGATTTTTTTGGAGAAAATCGCGAGTTTTGTACTTCAAAAAACTTTATTTTTATGTTCATTTTTTTGCGATTTCCATGTTTTAGGGGTGGAGATGCCAATTAAAAAATATTTTTAAAATACCTTTCAATACCCCATGAAGAGATGAAGTTTTTCTTTGTTTAATTATTGAAATCCCCTGTATAGGGCACTAGTTACGTTACAAAAACTCCGAAAATAAAAAAAAATCATATCTCTCTCCTAGATCATTCGAAAAATCAGAAAAAATTTGCGAGACATCTTTTCATCTATCTTCATCACTCAAATTTTTTTGGAGATGTCAGGGTCGACGACTGTTCGATTTTTCACGAAATATTTCACTCACAAATGAAAGTCCAAGATGACCTTCACCAAAAAAAAATATATTGGGCCGATTTTCATCAAAGAAAAAAAATATATAAATCATTCTTCTGCTGTATATATCACATACATATTCCTTATAAACTCATTTAACATAAAATTGCAGTTTTGCTTACATTCAGAATTTTTCAAATAAATTTTCTCATGCGATTGACTCAATATAATTTCTGCATCCAATAATTCCAATAGACTTCATCATCTTCAGGTACGATATTTTTTACGCTGCGTTTAAATATACTTTGGGCTCATTGCCGATGGCGTGCTTCGGTGGCTCACATATTTGCCACCGATATATGTTTAGCCTCCTCGCAACCCCATTCGTTCGCTCATGTGATTTGCACGAATGCACGTCAAGTTCTTCAACTTGATGGTACAGTTTTAACAGACATTCTGCCCAGTTTCAACGTCCGGCACATGTCAGGCTATGACGAATACCAGTCACAACAACTTCTCGAGTGGCGTAAAAATTCAATTAATTTTTTATAACAAATTTTCTTGACATTTTTTTTTTAATTAAATTTTTTTAATCGTCGTCTTTCTATTTCATTCGCAAGAGTCTCTCGTAGACATCGAACTGCCGAAATAACGAGGGGGTTTAATTCGCTGTTTGTGGAGGTTTTTTTTTTTCATCTCCTCTTCCTCAAAGCTTCCGCTTTTTTTTTTTTTATTTTACCTCAGTGGAGCTGTAACGAGCGCCGCGGGTCGCTCGTTAAACCACGAGATGGGGTCTCAATTTGTAAGTGCAACCGCCGTTACTGCGGCCAATGGGTACCCGTCCGGAGTTAGTTGGACATAAAAAATAACAAACATCCTGAAGTTGGACACAGAAACTGGGAGGAAAGGGTTCGGCTTTATTTATCTAGATAAATTTGCAGTTGATTGCTAATTTTTGAGGCGAAGAAGTCATAGAAAAAAATCACGTTACGGTGAGCGCAGCGGCCTTCGGGTCTCGTCGGGTTCCGATGCGTCCGCTCGGGTTCCGTTGCGCTTCTTCGGATCCGCTCGACTCTTGTCGTGTCGTGCGTCGCGCGGCTCCTCCTCTCCGAAGCGTCACAAAGATTATTAATACACTAGCGCTTCCGTCCTTTTGTTGTTGTTCTTTTTTCTTTGTTATCTGGTCGATACTATTTCGATCGAGCAAAAAAGACCCCATTTTAGTTTTTTAACGTATTTTCGGTTCCATTAGAAATATTATTTGAAATTAACGGTCATTTCCATAGCCCACGACATCTGTCGCTGGTTCTACTGAAACTTATTCTGATTCGAATTCGACTTTTGGATAATCGATTCATTTTCGAGTTGTCATTCGAGATTCTTGATCAAGTTTTTTGAAGTTTGATAATTTTTTTACGTGTTTTAATGACGGATTAGGGCTTACAAGTTTTTTAAAAAATTCAACGACTCGATATTTTTTCAAATAAAAATCATTTGGGGCAAAAACCACCCCCTTTAATACAGTCAGAATAATGTCATTGTTTGACCGTATTGTTTTAGAGAAATAATTACTGAAAATTGGTAACTTGACATAATTAAAAATAGGTATAATGGTTAATATATGAACAACTAATTTTCAATTAATTAATAATTATTAATTAGTTCAGGCTTTCACGTGGAAATAATTTCATATCTAATTAAAACCCCCAAGGTCGGAAATTGCCGTATAACTGTCAATGAAATTTCGATAAATTCTCTAGTCGGGCTAACGGCAGTGGAAAACGGGAACTGCAAATTACATAATGATTTTTGAAAATGAAGGAGAACCACCAAAAATTTAATTGATCGTAGCGTTATATTCACAGGTATATAACAATTAATTTCAGGTCAAATCAGCTGTAACCCCGAGCTAGCGTAATTACGGCGCATCCTGATAAATTATTTAAGTACTCAATCGACGAGAAAATATTCATTTGATTAGTGAATAAAAATTGTGGGTTAATTGAATGCGGATAGAGTAGATTTTTGTCTTGAAATTTCACTGCAATTGCGCTCGGGAAACTAGAGTTTATCTGATGAAAGTGAGCACTTATAGTTTGTCGGTGAATCGTGCGAAAAAACCATAATGTTACGGTATTTTTTACGGTTAATGACTTTTTACTGGTCTGAGTTGTTCGTGATTTGAGCGGATAGTCCGGGAAATTTCAGGTGAAAAACAATGAAATAATATTTCCATAGATTCTTTAAAACAATTTTTTTGTTTTAAATTATAAAATATTTTTAGATTTTTTGAAAAAGTCGAGGATGTGGATAATATTGTTCATCAAATTTTAATAATTTATTGAATTTATGATTTAATTATTTGTGATTTAATTTAATTTTTAATGATTTATAATTTAATTTAAATTATATGATTCATAATTAAATTTAATAATTCAGTAGATTTACTGTTTTTTTTTGTTCGTTCACTTATTCTCGATTCACTTTACCTTTGGCAAAATCCCAAATAATTTCCAAAATAACTTTGCTCCAACATTACTAACTAGTACGAACCATTTCACTAAATTCACTGACCCATCAAACAAACTCAAGAGTAACGATGTTATTGTGGAATGGAGACATTCAAAACAATCTCAGGGGCGTACGACGTACTGTAGAGTTGGGATCCCTCTGGGATTGAGTGCACATATTGAAGACAAACATTTTTGAACTATTTAATTCATTGACAGTAGATAATATCCCATGAAAAATTAATTTTATTTATCAATATTGTCATCGAAAATCGAATATACCATACAATCAACTAAAAGATCAACTAAAAACTTGAATTAATTATAAAATATACTTCATGCAACTACATTTAATTTTTTTTCATTCCCAAGATGAATTTTTCCTTCAAATAATTTATAACAAAAAACAAATATTACAACTAATTCATTTTACCCCTATTGAGGACAATTAAAATATAATTCCATCGTCTCTACATTATTATTTCTATTTAATATTTAGTATAATCGATATTAAAAAATTAGTTTATCAAATTAAACAATTACTGACATCTCATGAAAATACACTCCCACGTATTCTTTTTTAATATTAAAAAATATTTTAAAAATAGACTCTACCTAAGCTCCTCATTATTATCGTTTTTGTCGTCATTTATTGAGTGGAAATAAATGGCCCAATCCAATTCTACAAAGCCACAAAAAATAATTCACAATAATGGGCTTTAAATTGATCAGTAGATGTTCAATGTTGTGTACACGAGGTCCCCAGATACGAGAGGATGAAAACAATGATGTCATGGATAAACGGCAAATCGAGTTAAATCGGTCGATCCATTCTCGGGATTATATATTTACTCTCGGACAATTTCTCCGGTTCTTACGATATTTATTGTTCAGCACGTATGGATAGACCTGCGGGCTGGCGCCCGTGGCGGGAGGGGAGGGGTGCATTGTCGTTGAGGCTTTTCCCGCCATTTCCGCTCGAGCAGATACAGCACAGGGAATGCAGCACTGCGCTACTACTCATTTTGTTTTTTTTTTTTTTTTCATTTTACGCTACGATTTTTGGTTTTCCAGTCGATAGAACTCGGGAGCTCACACGCTTACGAAATACTCATGAGAATTTGGAGACACAAATGTCGGTAGAGAGAAGAAAATTTGAAAAATAAAAAAAAAGAGAAATGTTGTTAGAAAGGTGATCGATGGATCGGGATTTTAGTTCAGATTAAAGTTCGACTCGGGTTCGGTTCCTGGTCGGGTTATGGCGGGAGTTTTGTTTTATTCATTTGTTAATTTGTTTAAATTAGACTAAATCTTGAACTAGAGGTTCTAAACGTCTGACACTTTGGGCGAATGAAAATCCAAATTTCCAATCACTCAGGCCTTCATTAGAATTTAACAACATAAAAATGTTCTCTCACATAATAACACAAACAAACTCTCAAATATAACATTGATTTTAGTAATCAACGAATGTTAATTACACAGAAATCAATTTTGATTGAAAATTAGGTCTTCAGAGGTTGAAACAAGGGATGAGGGTCAGTTTTATTGGAAAAATCAGACCCTCAAGTGTCACTTTCGCAACAAAACTTGACCAAAACTTGTTTGAATGTCATTTCGTCCGACGTTTGGGCCTCTTGAGGTCCAATTTTTATTCAAATTTTTTTTTCGTGTGATTTTTATGATTTTATCGTGTCGTAGCGCCACTGAGGTCGCGTCTCATCAAAATTCTCGTGTTGTAAACTCATCGCATTCGGCAAAAATCTTGTGCCACGATATTTCACCCCCACAAATTTTCCCAGCACGTAATTATGAAATATATTACCCAAACCCCTTTTTTGTCCCACAAATATACATTTGATGTCTCGAGAAGTAAGCCGAGGATCTCCAACAAGGTACCAGCATCAAGAGTATCAAGCGTTATGCATTATGGCCTTCTCTGGAGGCAGAAGTACCGCCATCAATATTATCTCACCGTACACCAGCTACACCTCTAGAATACGTAACCCATATGAACACCAGCCCCCACTCACCTACGGTAAAGACTGGTATTTTTCTCTGAGCCACAGGGAGATAAAGAGAGACAGTGAGAAGAAAAATATTTTTGTTAAATATTCATTTCCTTGAAAGAACTATTTATTTTTCTGGAATTATATTTTTTAAATTGAGTCATCCTCAGAGGAGCTTAATGAGATTTCGCTGATGATAATTTTATTGCTGTTGGGGATGACTATGTTGCACAGAAGGTCAAATGAAATCAGTTAAGGATTTTTCATTTTTTTAATTTCTGAATTTCGATAGAGAAAAAAATTTTGATGATTTTTTTATGTTTATAATTATTGAAGGGGTTCACTCAGGGTAATAATTAACATGATTATGTTCTAGAATAATATAATTAACGTAATTGAAAGCTAATCAGGATTGTCGATATTGAGAGAAAAACATCATTTTGTTAATTAAATAGTCTGATAAGAATTTAAAGGAAATTTTTTAATGAAAATTTTGGGAATTTGTTTGTTTAAAACAAATATAACTGCCACAATTATATTTTTCTCTCACACTAGCACTGACTTGACTAGAGATATTTAATATTGAAAAATAAATACTTCTTTAAAGTGAATAGATATTTGGCAAAAATATTTTTTTTTCTCGGTGGAGGCACTTGTGCTCAATTTTTTTTTCTCTCACCTTTGCTAATCCAATCTCATGAAAATATTTAATGAAACTGGCGCGACGGGTGGGGAAAATTCATGGAACGTGGAAAACCATTTTGTGGGAATAATAAGAATAATGACGGAGTGAAAAAAAATATATATTCGGGGGATAAAAATAATTGGAAACGACATTTCAGGCTTGAGAGTACAAGCCAGACCACGAGGAATTTTTGCGGTCAGCGGTGGCGAATGTTTTTCTCACTCTCTTACTCCACTACAGCGTCGGTTATAGGAAAAAATTTCACCTTGAATGTTTAATGAAAATTCATTCCTGCCAAGTAATGTTCAATTTTTCGATTTAACGTGAAGAATTTTTATCCCCCAGCAATATTTTAATTTTATCGCGAATGCAATTTTTTTTTATCACAATCTGTCGGAGGAATTAATTTTAAATATATTGTTATAAAAAATTTAGTTTTCAACTCGTGAAAAAAGTGATTTTGGGGGGTGGAAATGGGTCTGGGTCACTCCGCGTTAATAAATAATATATAATATAATATATATTGATTATAAATAATTTACAACGATGTACCATCACATTTTTGGTCGCCATGTTCATCACAAGTGACTTATTAACAATAATTAATAACTCACTTATGGTCTTAATATAATAATAATTATATTAACAAGTGAGTCACGATGAACATGAAATTTCACTCAACTCATTCTGTTAATTCGAAATTTCTACAAATGAATCACCAACAAATGGCAATAAAAAAAATCACCAGTCGATGGTACACAGTAAAATCGATTGCACCGAAGGGAACATGTCGTAGGTCGATTTTAACATCGAGTCATAAGTGCCTCGAGTGCTTTTCAAAATATAGGACGAGAGGTATCCACTCGGTGCACGCATGTGGGAACAAAGCCCTCTTCCTCACTCTCTCCATCCCATCGTTCACTTTCCAGGGCCTTTTCACCCGGGGGGGGGGGGATCGTGTCCTGGTCGCGTGTAAATGGATCGAACCGCAATAACCCCTTGAAAAAAAATGCCCATTACGATTTTTCATCGACAGTTTGATGAGTGAAAACTAAATGACGAGAGAAAATTGCGAATAAATTCCTCTTCATTCGCATTTATTCGAACGATATTTCCTTCACGTTTAGTCCCTTCAATTAAAATAATTAAGCAATTAATCACCAATTAATCAATCGATTACTCAACCAATTAATCAATCAATTGATCAATCAAATAATCAATACACTAACCAATCTATTAATCAATCTATTAATCAATCTTTTAATCAATATATTCATCAATCAATTAATCGATCTATTAATCAATAAATTAATCAATCAACTTATCAATTACTTGTCCAATCAATTGATCAATTAATTAATCGACATATTAATCAATCAATGAATTGTTAATTAGTCGATTAATAGTTTTAATTGCAAATGAGGAAAATTGATCTTTGTTATAATTTAATATCGAAAGCGAAAAATTTTAAAATCAAATGGCCTTTGAATTTTTTTAAAAATAGTGTATAATTGATGGATAAGTTAATTAATTGGAATGATTATTGGGGATATTATCGTACCCATTGGCCTCTAAAAATGATTGTCAGGGTGATTTTACGATAGGGACCACTGGTTTAATTGGGTCGAATGGGTTGAAAGAGATGAAAATGTAATCCAACCGATAAAATACAAAGCCAACGGGGCCATCAGTGCTAAATGCGCGGCCAAAACGTACATCTCTCGGGTCTATTTTATCCCCCCCCCCCTTTACCTACTCACTAGTCACTATTTATAACGTGTATCCAGGCAATATATTAAACTGGTCAGTTAACGTGCCGAGCCGACGAGCCCCATTATTTTTTGGTCACGAAAAACCCCTCGTTTCACTCAAGAAAGCTAATCCTCTGGCAATTAATTCACTTTGTTTTATCCCCTGTTTTAATTATCTTATCTTCACTTTTGCAAGGGTGTGCATGTACAGAAAATATTTGTTTGAATTTACAAACGGAAAAACGTAAACGTTTATTCTTGTCAGAATCCGTAAATCATGGTGGGATAAAAGTAGTTCATGATTTTTTAAAAAAGAAAAGGAATTTTAAATAAATTTTTTATGGGAAATTTTGATTGAAAGGGAATTTTTTAACTGGAGAGGTTTTAATAGTCAGGTGAGTAGTGAGGGGTAAAAGGGGAAAGGTACTTTTGATTATTGACCAGTTTTCAATAATTATGTCGATATCTGGGGAAAATTTAAACAAATTGAAGATAAATCGACTTTTTTTCTGCGTAAAAATTACCGCGACGTAATTTCTATGCGATTTCTTTTATGTAAAAAAATTTTAGGTAAAAATTAGACCTCCAGGGGGCGAAGTAAGGGAGGAAGATTAGTTTTATCACAAAAATTAGCCTCCTAAGTCTAATTTTTTTAACAAAACTTGACACAAAAAGTGGTTGATTCTCATTTTTATCCAAAATTTCTTTTCGCCTTCCAATAATTTGTCACTTGACGAATTCCTCTGCGAAAAAAATTTTAATGACAAGAAGTCCCTCTCGGGAAAGTGCCCAAGAGGGAAATTGCTTTGAAAAATGTTTGTTAACAATTTAAAATGACGGGAATTCGAGGGAAACAGGCAACTGATGATTGATCATTGGTTGACTCAATTGTTTATATTTTTTTGCTTTAGTAATTGTCGTTATTCTATTTGACTGTATTTAAAATACTTTTTGATGATCTTTAGTTAATGTCTGACAGCAGAACGATAAATTCCTCGTGTCCTCGAAATTAATTAATTTATTGAAGGTGGCGAACACCTGATGTTGGATTATTTTGTGGATTAGTTACACTCAGATAAGAAGATTTAATGAATAGTAATGTCAACTTATCTCTTTTTACCACTTTCTCGCCACTAAGAGAAATAAAAATATAATTATCATATTGCTAATTAAATATTCTTCTGGCGAGAATTTAAAGCGGTTTTTGCAATGAAAGTTTTGAGTATTTTTTCCTCCAAAAAAATATGACAGACGAAATTATATTTTTCTGTAAGTCCATTTTCTCGAGAGAATTATTTACTTTTCCAAAATTATATTTTTGAGACTGAGTCATTCTCACAAGACCTTAATTAAATTTTACTGATGACAATCTTATTGCTCTTGGGGAGGAATACATTGTACAGAACGTCAAATGAAATCCGTTAATGATTTTTCATTTTTATGAATTTCTGTAGACGAAAAAATTTTAATGAATTTTTTAATGTTCATAATTATTAAAGAAGTTCACTCACGGTAATAACTAACATGATCATGTTCTGGATCAATATAATTAACATAATTGAAACCCAATTACGATTGCGTCCATTGAGAAAAATATAATTTTACGAATTAAATATTTTTCTGATAAGAGTTTAAAGTGAATTTTCCATGAAAATTTCGGAAATCTGTTTGTCAAATATAAATATTATTGACAAAATTATATTTCTCTCAGTGAATTCCATTTTCTCCACAAAAAAGTTAATAATAAAAATCATCCCAACGTTAATAACTGATTAATATTCAAAAGTGATATCGATTTTCCAATTCTTGACTAACAATTTTTCCCCGAATTTCCCGTTCATTCATCACCCGAAAACCCGACCTAATCAAAACTTTACCTTGATTAATCAACGTAAAATCGTTAATTAATTTCTTCATCGTGGAAAGTCACTCGGCTTCTCTTGGTGGGCTAAAAAGCCACGAGTCCCTTAAACGCCCCAAGTTCGTCAGAAGTAAACCGCGCGTCATCCCCCAGCCCTTGCTACCCCCTGATCCCTCAACCCGATTAGCTTCTTCCCTTTTTCACCCTCGATTCCGTCTCCTGCAGTTGCCTCTCTGGGCAACATGAACCGTACCACCACACCCGCAGTCTAATTACGCTGGATTACTCTGGCCAGCCGCTAAAAAGAGTCACTGTGCAATGGGGGGACCGTAGACCCCGCCATTGCCGTGTTGCGGAGAGAGAACTGTCAGGGGAAAATGAGAAAATTGAAGAAATAAAAGAAAATGCCACCTCGAAGGCTTTTGTGATCTTCACAACGTAATCGAAGTTGATTTCATTTTATTGAGAAAATCGGACAAAGAAATTTTTTTAATTAAAAGTTACAAAAGTTATAGTTTTTCAATAAAATATAATATATAATATATAATATATAATATATAATATATAATATAATTGATTTGACATTTGATTAAAAAAACTCACTTTATTTGATGAAAAAAATTCATTGATTTATTTTTTAAATAGAATAAATTATGATTAATTATTTAAATTAATTAAATTCATTACTTCATAGATAAGGAACAGTAATTGACAGATGAAATTGAGACCGAAGTTGAAAGAATAAATAAAGTACAGAGGTTTTTACGTGAGTGAAATAATGAACGGAAAAGTAGTGGCGGTTGAGTGGAACGAAAGGGATCGAAACACGATAAATCTTGGAGTCTGTTGGCTCACCGGAATAAATGAAAGGGGTTAAAAATTAACTCCCGGTGATTCCTCTTGGCGCCATTGATGGTGCCTCCTCAATGCTCCTCGATTCATCACAATTTTCCACAGTGAATGAAAAAAGTACCATTAATTATGGGTCTTGGGTGGTGAAAAAAAGATCAAGAAAACGAAGAAAAATCGAAGCTCTCGAGTAGTTCTCCCTCTACGAACCATTTGTTTATAACTTTCTGATGGTTCTTGTTTGAGGCTCGAGTTGATCAGAAAGTTTCCAAGTAGCAAAAACACACGGTCCATTTTGCGCTGGAGTTGGCGAGATAATTTTAACAAAAACTTAATCGAATTGGTTTTTCGGTTTATCGTTTATTTTAACCAGCAGGAAATTGCTTTTGTCTTTATGTAATAGTTTAATTATTTTGAGTGTAATTTCTACTGGATCCTGGTGTATTCGATTTTCAATGGTGATATCGATGAAAAATTGAATTTTCCACGGGTCTAATATCATTTGTTCATACGTTAAATAACACAAATGTTTATCTTCAATGAGTGCACTGAATGTTCCATAAATTACTGAAGAATTTCCAACGGTTCGAAGTTGAAAACGACCTGAGGGGTTCTAACCCCTCACTACGGCCCTGATGTTGTTTTGAATGCATCTGTACCGCAACAACATTGGTACTATTTGGGTTTATCGATGGATAAGTGAATTTGATGATTTGTTGGAGGTGTTATTCAGACACTCATGGTATAGTAAGCTGAATCAATAATGAATGATAGAAACTAAAAAGACAACAAATATAATAAATTGTTAAAATTACGGCACACGGTGCCATTCCTTAAAATCCTTCACGTCAAACGCTTTTAGTAATATTTTATTAATATTTTATTCATATAATTGAAGACGAGAAATACTTAACATCTAAAATTTGCTGTGATAATTAATCTTCAATAACAGTGTGCGTTGTTTGATTGATAAATGTTATCATAATCAAAGAAAATTGTTATTTGCCATTGAAAAATGACGATCCGAATCGAAAATACGATGAAGTATAATCGATATACTCGAATTGAGTATATATATAATTAAGTATACATATATATATATATATATATATAAATATATAAACTTAGGTCAAGTACATAAAATAGTTGAGTCGAGTATTTTGGGTTCGTGACAGTGAAAAATCGGAAAAATAATTTTTCCAAGTGACAAGTGATCGGTCAATCGTTTGTCATCGAAGTTCAAACGTTTTTGATTTCTTCGGGTCAAACTGACTGTTTCATAACGGTTAACAAAAATGATACATATTCCGATTTCACGGTACCGTTGGTGCCTGCTCCAAATCCCCGATGAAATCCGACTTGACGTTGGAAATCGAATTAAAATGCCGAGGACGTTCAGTCTGCACTTTCTTTTCTCCTCCAGTTCGACGATCAACGATAAATATGAAGACCGACGAGTACAGAAAAAGTCGAGTGAAATAGGATTTTTTTTTTTTTTTGAGTTCTTCGTGGAGAGAAAATGTCGGAATTCGCTCCCGATCTTCTGAGGATGCGAACGTGCTCAGGACGGGGTCTACTGGATTTTAGAGGGTTGACGTGTATGACCTCTTGGGAGCTTAAGTGAGAGCCTTTCAGGTGATAATAAAGATCTCTACGTTTCATCAAATCGAGTTATGGAGCTTTAATTCGATACTGTCAAAAATTATTTTCTCACTTTTCTGAAGGATTAAAATAATTTGGATCAAAGAGCTCCATCTTTTTAGTGAATTTAAAGATTATCCATAATTGGATAAAATTTTTACATAATTTTGAACTTCGATTTTAACAAATATCGATACTATCGATATCTCGAAAGTCTGTCATGCTTTTTCTCGTTGGTTCAGTCGTCTGAGGCGGGTAATTTGAATTCAGAATTCATTTAATTTTGAAATTATCGATTGTATCGATATCTCGAAAGTCTTTCATACTGATTCCTCATTGGCTCACTCATTTAAGGCGGGTAATTTGAACTTAGAACTCATTAAATGGTCAAATTTTCAATTCTATCGATATCTCGAAAGTCTTTCATGCTGATTCCTCATTGGCTCATTCACTTAAGGCGGGTAATTTGAATTTAGGACTCATCGAATTTTGAAATTTCAATTTTCAATCATTTTTATATTTACATTGCGTACTAGCGCCCGTTTGGGGTCTCGACTAAAAATGTCTCAGTCTGTTCGAGGTCACGAGAGATCCCGTTCGCCAGCGAACGTCCTTGGGCCACTGTTGGCCGTATCATTTCGCGGTCGAAACCTATTCTTCAGTTTACATTGGAAACGTGTGTAATCTTCACACTGGCTTTTGTAACGTCATCCTTTTACAACTTTCATTCTCACTTTCATTTTAGAACGGTTATCTGGGCCTTTCGTTTCGCTTTTTTGGGTTTTCAAGGATCGGCCGATTCTTTTGTGAAGAAATCACCTCAAATATACGGATCTCATCAAAACGTTACCACAGAAATTCAGCTGATGGTTTTTTTTTAATTATTTAAAAACATCTGCTCACCTCAACACTTTTCGGTGGCTTAAAAAAATTGTAAATTAAACTCCAAAATTGACAGATAAACAAATTAATTTTTTTCGCGTTTTTTAAATATATTAGATCAATCCAATTGTGAAGAGCTTAAGATAGAAATAAAATATAACTAAATCAATTCTCTATTCACTGAAAACAAAAAAAATAATTATGCAAACGAGAGTATAACATTATGACGGTATTATGGTATCGTATAGATTAAAAATTAACCGCTAATAATTTTTAAAATCTCGTTAACGTAATCATCGAGCGTTTCACCGTCACCCGAGCGTTAATGGAAAGAAAATAAATCCCGTGTCCATTATCAAAACCCGATTATTTCTTCCAGTTGAATAAAATGTCCATTGGTGTTCATGTCTTGGCAGTGGGTGTGGGATTTTTAAGAGATAGAAGCGGTAGGTGAAATTGAAAAGAATAACTGAGCGACGGTGAGGATATACAAGGAGTAAAGCTCGCCTCCTTTCAATTCCACCGTCTGCTTCACTCATCACTCAAAACCACACGCTCTTATCCCACTTTTTTTTTTTTCTTCACTCTTTGCTGCTTTATTCATCGCGGAAGCTTGGAATGGAATAAACTCGGGGATATTCTGAACCAAAATACAATCTCGCGGGTTATATTCATTTAAATTTATTCTACCATTGTTTTGGAGGTTTAATTAGGCCGGAGAGATGGGATCATTTTGTATGGGGAAGGGGGTCGTAGTGTAAATGTCATATTTGAAAGGTTATTTCATTAAAATATTCAATAGTTATTGTTATGTTTAATAAAATGAGGAGATATTTTGAAAAACGTTATTTTATTTTGTCGCGAGTCGATATTAGTAGAAGGGAAGACGGTGTTATCGAATTATCGAATTTCGATATTCGAGAATCGATAGTTTTTTAATCGATTTATGAAAATAATCGATTGTTGAATGTCATCCGGTCGAACCGTTAGACTGTTTGGTGCGCGAGGCGCGACTTCTTATATTAGTTCATGTTAGGTACAAAAAATATAATTCAATCGGAAGATTGAATTTCGAGATTTGAGAATCGATTATTTTCTATATCGATTTATGAAAATCATCGATGTTGATACCCGACATATCCGGTCCACCGTATTATGTTCGTCCATATTATCGAAGGAGAATAAATATCGACTTTCGAGATTCGAGAATCGATTGTTCCCTCATCGATTTACAAAACCAATCGATATCTACGCACATCACATCCGGCGAAACCTCCAGAATGCAGAACTCTTATAATCGTACAAATTTAATTCATCGATTTTTTGTGTTATTTCGGCGCATTTTCTCATTTTGTTCATTTTCTAATTTTTTGAAAAATCAATATTTTCACAATAACTAACAAAAAAATATTCCGAATGCATTCAACGCATAAACAAAATTGTTGGTCTCTTTCCGTGAGTCTTAAACATTAAAAAAAAAACAAAATTGATCTGAAAATTTAATTTCCGTTAGACTTACGATCGCGTGCTATTTAATTTCATTGAGATTGTGTGGCGGTCGTCCAGGAGACGATCGGATACTGGGTTGCTAGGGATTCACCGCCTTGAGAGTTCATCCCATCCTCGGAATTAGGGGGAAATGATACAGTCGGTAATACTGGGGTCGCTGGCATCCAAGAGTAGTTTTCCGGTAACTGAAAATCAGAAAAGCGCGAGGGAGTGATCGTACTTGGTGCTTTTCTACACTTGAGAATTTTGCGCTTTTATGTGTATATCAGCCACCTTTGACCTATCCCTGGGTATATCCGCTCTGTGGCCCAGCCCGGGACTCTCTGCCTTTTATACTGTAAAATAGTTTGGCATGCTTCCCGGTTGTCGATCTATATTGGCACTCGCTGATGGTGAAATAAAGAGAAATTGCCGATGGAAAAGCGTTTTCACAGCCCTGGAAAATCCTTATTTCAATGTACATAATGTATATATTTTTGTAATGCGGTGGCTTTTCCCTGCAGGAGTTGGGCATATTTCTCCCAGTGGACAATTACATTTTAATAATTGCATTAATTATATTGAAGAATTAAAATTAACATTATATTGATTGGATAAAGTATTTTATCTTCGAGTTTCATGGTTTTCTTTTTTTTAATTAATAATAGATTAACCTAATGAGGTAGTTACAATTATTATTTATTGTTTACAATTATTATATAATGTACTTAGTTTCAGTACATTAGACATTCAATTTAGGTATATTGTTTAGTAGATGGTATGGGATATTCCATTTTTGATGACAATATCGAGGAAAAAATGACGTTCCCACAGGTCTATTGTCTATTGTAAATAATTTAAATAGTTGTAAAATGTGCATTCAATGTTTTAAAAATGGCCGCAAGATAGCGGTATTGTATTTGCGAAGGCCCTGATTTCAGAGGGATCCCAACTCCCATTACGTCGTACGCCCCTGAGATTGTTTTGAATGCCTCCAATCCACAATAACATCATTACTTTTGAGTTTCTTTGATGGATCAATGAATTTGGTGAAATGGTTCGTAATAGAATAGTCAGTAATTGACGGAGCAGACTTATTTAGGAAAGGCCAAAGGTAAAGTGAATCAACAATGAGTCAACAAACAAAAAAAAAATACAAATTTACCGAATCGTTAAAATTATGGCACCCCAGCCATTTCTGAAAATCCCCCACAGTAAATCCTTTTAGTGATATCTTATTGGAAATTTTTCCGTCAGTTCTATGAGGTTTGTTGTACATATTGTTGATAAACATTATTCGGTCACGTGATTTTTTTGAATTTTTCCAAATTATTCGGTTCTGTTGCTCAATTTATATTGCTGAAGTATTTTATATACAAAATAATCCGTCACTGCGAACATCTCTCGCTCCCCAATTTCTCAAAACTCATTCACCCACCGGAAACTAGTCATTTCCACGACCACCCGACGTGGAAGCTCGTCCGGTTGTACGTACGAGTTTGGTGTTTCCTCGAAGCGTCATTGACACGCACCCATTCGAGAATGAATAGCGGATAAAAGACATTTAATTCTATTTTCACTATTTTTCAATGGGAGTTTGCATGTCAAACTCCGTTCAACATAGCTTCAATTGTCTGTAGCAATTGTTAACCGCAGTGTGTGCATGAGTGAGCTCGAAACTGCAGATAGTCAGGTGGCGCGAAATTTGAAAAAAGGATCTCGCTTAATTCGGAAAAAGTGTGACGGGAATGGGGGTTATTAGGGGGTTGAGGAGAATGGAACAGAAACGGATGAGAAATTTATTTTTGAGGGCTGATGTCGTTTGGAGAGTGATACTGGACATTCCGCTAACTTGAAAACATGAAAATCACTAGGGAAAAGTATTTTTAATGAGCAGTGTCCTAGGGATTTTTAGGTGGGTGACGTTGTCCGAAGGGAAAACGAGATCTTCGTCCTAAAATATACTATTTCCATACTGATCTTCACTTTCCCTCGTTCGGGGACTGGCACGGACCCTTTTACGAACTTGAAAACGTGAAAATCACTAGGGAAAAGTATTTTTAACGAGCATTGTCCTAGGGACTTTTAGGTGGGTGACACTGTCCGAGGGGAAGACGAGATCTTCGTCCTGAAATAAACTATTTCCATCCTGATCTTCACTCTTCCTCGTCCGGGGACTGGCACGGGCCCTTCCACGAACTTAAAAACGTGAAAATCACTAGGGGAAAAGTATTTTTAACGAGCATTGTCCTAGGGACTTTTAGGTGGTGACACTGTCCGAGGGGAAAACGAGATCTCCGTCCTGACATATACTATTTTCATACTGATCTTCACTCTTCCTCGTCCGGGGACTGGCACGGGCCCTTCCATGAACTTAAAACCGTGAAAATCACTAGGGAAAAATATCTAATGCCACGCGCATATTGAAAATTCCGCAATTTTTATCTGAATCGTCAATAAAAAATTACAGTCCTGTCACGGAAAATTTCCCAGTTGATTTCGTAATCGGTCAGTGAATCGTTTGTAATTTTTATTAAATTTTTCTCTCCGCCTAATAGTTATTACTTTGAAAAATGCTTCGATGAAATTTCAGTGGTTTTAATGGCACAAACCCATTCCTCATCACCGAAATTCCCAAATACTCAATATTCTCCTCAAGAATTTTGCGATACATGAGGACTCCCTGATGATAAAATCGCCATGAAACGTTGAACACCCTCACAATGTCTCCAATGAAAATTCAGATAACCTCAGGGCTCGTGATGGCGCATACACAATGCTTTATTGAATACGATATTGTAGAGTGGTACACTTGCATGGTGCCCTCGTACACCTGATACACGATCGTCAAACGAGGCGAATTTAAAACTCGTCACGGCGAACTCTTCGATGTCTCTTTGCCTATCTGTACCATCAATCATACATCAACATTTGCCTGATACCCTGTATTACTATCTCTAAATTAATTTCATAAATTCTAAAACTTGTAAAAACTATTTAAATTATATATTTTTTTTATTGTTTCAAATTCGCGAAAAATTATGTTCAGAGAACTCTAATTTAGGAATTTTCATTTTTTATTCTTTCATCGAAATTGAAAGAATACAAAATAATTTTTCAAATAAGAATTAATTGTCTTAATTTTTATTATATTCTCGTAATATTAATTAATAATGATAAATTAATGATTAATTATACTAAATAATTTTTAACGTATCAATTCATTCTTGTAATTATTAATAACTCGTTAATTATCACACTCTCGGAACATCAATTAATTATAACAATTGGTAATTCCATAATAATTAGAATCGATAATTTCTGATATAATTTCAATCTTCAAATTTTTCAACCATCGGATATTCACCATTTACCATTCCCTTTTGCAGCATAATTATTCCATTAAATTGAATAAATTTTTTTACCATATGCTTTAGTTCAACGAATTCTGAATGCGAATATATTTTTATAATTTTCAACTCTTTGTCATTTTTACACTGACATAAATTTCTCGTTGTGCATGAGCCACGTAAAAAGCCTGTCAATTCAATTAATGAACAATTAATTAAAATCCGTTATTGTTCGTGACGAATAATGACGGGCCGGTGGTGGGGCGGGGAGAGGGGGAAATGAGAGGAGGTCATGCTGAGGGGATCCAATGACGTCGTTGAAGACTTGATGATACAAATGTAACTACCCGTGCTACTGAATGTTCGGTAGTATCGTAAATGTTTAACAATGTATGACGATGTACCTGAATATTCTGAGGAGGACATCATCAGTGCTAAGGACCCTTTGTGCCATAGGGGTGAGGGTGGGGGGGGGGGTCTGGCCTGATCGAGACACGTAATGGAACATCTGATTGTTACCTGTCATCATCATGGTTTCTATTTGATAGGGGTGAGAATGGGGTTGGTAATTCTGTGGGGAGGTGGGTCTGAATAAGACGGGTAAACTGACATTTGATGATTCAATAAAAGAAATTGAACACATGACTTTCGGACATTAAAAAAAAATAAATACGGAATCGCTGACCGTGATGTATTATTTATTATATTTTTTTTTGTATTGTTTTATTAGTTAATTTTTTTGAAGTCAATTTTATGGTTCATCCCACACGGAGAAAGATATTTCAGGGCGACATATAGTGGAGGAAAATTTTATGGAATTGTTGTGGATTTTTTTCGATGCGTTTCATAATTTTTATCTAAATTTTTTCAGCCATTTTTGTAGTCCATAAACGAACTCAATGTCCGTAAATTTTACTGAATATTTTGCTTCGCGTAATATATTCGGTTTAAATGTCCAAAATACAATTTTCTTTGATTAGGGTAATATTTATTAATTAAACAATACACCGTGTTATTGAAGATTAATTATAACAGCGATTTTTTTATGAGTAGTTCTCGTCGTTAATTATATGAATAAAATGTGGCTAAAAGGGTTCGCCGTGAAGGGTTTTATGGAATGGCTCTTCGTGCCGTAATTTTAAGTTTATTATATTTGTAATCTTTTTGGGTTCTATCCCTCATTATCGATTCAACTTACTTTACCTTTAGTGTTTCAATAGCTACGCCATCAATTCATCAAATTCATTTATCCCCCGATAAAACAAAAGAGTAGCGAAATTCTTGTGGAATGAAGGCGTCCAAAACAACATCAGGGCCGTAGTCAGGGGTTAGAGTCCCCCAGGTGATTCGGAGAATTTCAAAATGTTGAAAATTTTTCTCATTTATGAAACGTTAACAGCACTTATTGAACATAAACATTTACATTATTTATGTTTTTAAATCAATCGCAGATTTCGTCACTTCCCGTTGCCCAATCTCATGAATCATTTCTACCTCGAATTTCACAAAGTAATGGACATCCATTAAATATTATAGTTTCACTGATCTCCAGGATTATAACATCGTCAGACTTTCGTTGTAACAAATGCATAATAAAATCGTTTCACCAGCTTATGACATTTTTCCCATTGAAAATCTCGGGATTGATTACCTCCAATGTTTTTTCATCATAAAAACTTTAACGATGAAATAAAATTCCCAACGAAGAACAAGAGTAAATGGAATCAACTCCTCTTTATTGACAACCAATCATAAATCTATATACTCTCATTTACGAAGGACGGTGACTTTCAGTATTCCCAGGCGATGTTATTAGCTTCGCCGAAGACGTCAACCCTCCATTGTTTGTCTAACAAACCGCCTGGGGAAATTGATTTCAGTGTCACTCATCCCCCTGTCTATAACAAATGGAAAAGATGATTCTTTTTTTTTACAGTTCACTTTTTATTCTATTTATTGATTTTTTCATTATTTAAGATCATTATGTAACACCTCAGACCTCGAGAGACTTATAAATTATCGTCGATTATAAATTTTTACAAAAAAATTTACTTATCAGTATGAATTTGAAATCAGAAAAAAAAATGAGTAAATAATATTTAATGTTGTCAAGTATATTTTAAAAATAGTTGGCACATCTTGGCCAGGTCTTGAGTCAATGATAAATGTCATGACATATTGAAAATCCCAGGGAAATCAGTTTTTTAATACATAAAATGACGTGATCAGCAACTGTCACAAGATTTTATCCTACGATACCTTTTGATTCCTGCTATTCAACTTGAATATTTATATATTTTATTCTTGTTTTGATGATCATATTGATCGACAGTGATAATAATGATTGATATAAATTATATATCAACAGAATGATAATAAACAAGTCCCAGAATTTATTAAAATGAAGTATTTCAATTATCAGTTATTTGGATTAAAAATGTTGGCTTTTTTTTCCTGAGGGCAGACGACCTGAAAGCTGGGAAAAATAAATTGACAGCAGAACAAGATGGGGTTGACAGGAAAGTGATACTTGAGGAGCCCCCAACTGTCAAAAAGCTCAAACAAGAGTTTTTATGTGAATGTTAAACCGCTTTGTTTTCCCGATCAGAAATTGTCTCTCCTCGTGATCATAAACTCATTCACACTCCGTCAATGAATAATTTATTTAAAACTATGACTTTAATTAATTATTTATTGTTCAAGCCCACAACATTTATCGATGATTATCAATAAATAACCGCAGTTTGAACTTTAAACGAATTTTAATTCTGTCATTCAGACGTCTGAGATTTTCTGCTCACAAACTGTCGCCTTTACCTGACATTACGATTAACCAACAAAATTGTTGTTCCACCAATTGAAAAATTAATTCAATCCCTTTACTGGAAAAAGTGCTAACTTTAAGCACAAAACATTACATTTCTTTCCGGAATTAAATTAATTAATTATAATTAATAATTATGATTATATATAATTATATTATAATTATAATACAATCAACTAGGTATTTTAATTAATAATTAAATTAATTAATTATAATTAATTAAATAAATTAATATAAGAAAATTATGAATTACGTGTTACGATCTGTTTCACTAGTTTTTTTTATTCAAACATTTTTCAACAAATAAAATTCAATTTGCACATATTTCATCTTCCATAGCTAGTTCACATACATGTGAGTTGTTTACCATCATCACAATTAATCTGACTCAACTATCATTGACCGGTTTTATATTTTTAACGAACATTTGCGGAAAAATTTATTGAGTACCAGCAAATGGGTTTCATCTAGTCTGATATTTACCACTCGTTAACGACGATCTTTATTGACTTTTTTTTATATATTACCAATTGCCATCGTTCATTCAATTCAACTCTCATTTCACAATGTATCAACCATTGTGCGAATAGGTGAATGCAAAAAGGATGAATATACTTTGGGCCATTGTCGTGGTTCAATCGCTGAATCGGCAGTCGAAGTTCTTGCGTACGTAGTACATTTGTAACGCAAACTCCCGTTGAATAAACCGATGAAATGTTGGCTAACGTTTGCAAATTCAACGGATCCCTCTCTTTGATGGCACCGAATGAATGGGATTTCGTCAATGAAATTCATTTCGCTGAGTCATAAATAATTAGGAAATACGAAAGTGAAAAATTTAACAAAAATTATGTGAGAGAAATGTTGTTAAACGGACGAATTATTTTTTTGTTTAAACACTGTGTTTATTAATAGTGTTAAGGGAATAAGTCCTTGATGATTTGAAATATCTGGGCGGTTTTAATTAATTGATTGAACTGTTTAGGGATTAAAATGTTTGATTCAATCGATGATTCTGAGGGCTCCGAACAAAAAACTCATGATTCGATGATATTTCAACATTTTAATTATGTATTTTAACAGTGCGTTCTCAATGAACCGTAAACAAAAAAAAATTCGTTCACAAATTATTATTATTTCATTAAAAATATCTTATTCATCGTGATTCCACTGAAAACGAGACGACTCGACTCTTTCTCACTTCAGTTTTCGAGCGATATCTCCGAATCTAATTGAGATAGCAAAATTATTGTTATAACCTTTATTGTAGCTCTCACCCTCCCCCACAAATAACGTCTCAACAAAAATTATCGTATCTCCCTTCAATTTCGAGATATTCATCAAATTATGGTCACCAGTCAAACTGACTTTTCTCCTTTCACGATTTCCTTACGATTTTTTAAAAAATCATTTCCAACTCTTTTAATTACTACGTCAGCTACATTTACTTGTTATTAAAAATTTCACTTTTGTCTGCATTTTAAATTACATATTCTCCGAAATAAAGGACACAGTCCTTTGTCAGGCAAACTCATAACCCTGATAATGACAGGATCCTACTCATGCATAAAGCTTAGAAGGTTCTCTGTGCGGATGAGTGTGAAACTATAAAAGAGGATTTTACGACATCCAAAAAACTGCCGCGAGACTTATCCAGGGGGGAGGGAGACAGTGGTATTGCGGTCGTTATCACAGACTCGGTTTTAATCGCTGTATTCACTCACTAGCGAGATAAGTTTACGTTCATTACTGTTTAATTTTCGAGGTGTCGTTCCAGCGGTGGTCGTTGGATTATTTATACATCAACTCATCGTAAAAAAAACATTTCATTTGCAAACTTGAGTTCAGGGGTTTCGGTCGTTAATGATAAATTCGGTAATGATGGTGCATGATAGCGGTGAGGAAGAGATTTTCGATTTTAGCCGTAAAGGATTGAAAAAATTATTTAATCTCTCATCCAAATGAATATTTGTCAAAAATATTTTTTTTCCTCATTCCACATCAATCGATTGCTTCATCAATCGATTACCCTACCCAGTTCCCTCGAATCCTCGTGTTTCCAAGGCTCGAAAATCCCCCCAACGTCATAACTTACCGCAGTACAACCGTGACAATTGTCCCTCTCACATGCTTCAGGAACTCCAGTTTATTCAGCCGGATGTCAGCCAAGTGAAACACTACATTGTTAATGCAGTGAGTCAGTTTTACTGCAGTTTACCACTTGACTCTGCTGATTTTATGATCAATGAATTCACGGTGAGACGGTGAGTGAAGATTTTCGCGGCGTCTCCGCACTTATCGTTCCGCACATCGACTGCGTAAAGTTTTATTATTTTCTTCCGTAAAGATTAATCCAAGGGATTGGGTACGTTGAGCATCCGCAACGCCTTTTGTTCTACACGAAGTTTATGGGGACCCCGGGGGGTGCTGTTACACTAGCGACACATTTATTTTTTTAAGATTATAAATAATACGACAGCAGTCACTTCACCATTATTTGGGAAATAAACACAGCGCACGCGGAGCGCCGGAGGGCATGAGAGGAACGTCAGTTGTATGATTATGAGGGGATTTAATGGAACTTAACGCGGTTGGGAGGAGATTTAGGATAATAATTGGGGTATGTTTTGATAATTATTCGTGGAATTGGAGTGTTAAAGCGCAAGTATATATCGTTGAGGTCATTAGGGAATTTATTCCATGTGATATTGAACGATGTAATTGTACCTCAATTTAAACAATTGATGTGAATTTTCGGAGATAATTTTGTAGTGATTTCCGTACTAAATTCCGTTCCCGAGGAAATTTTCTTTTTTATTTGTTATAATGTGTGGGAATATTTAGCAGTTGTTGGTCACATGGACAGTAATTTATACTGTTAGAAATTTATCGACAATATGTTGATAATAAATCGAATAGTATACTTCATACGTGATCAAACTATATTCAATTTGCAAGAGTAATATCGACGAAAAATTTTTTTCTACGATTTGAATGTTTATTATAAACACGTTAAATAATAAAAAAATGTTCACTTAACGTTTCATGAGTGACTGAAGAATTTGAAACACTGAGAAGATGAAAATGACCACAAGATGGCTCCCCTGGATTTTGGACCCCAATGTCCTGGGGAATTCTAACCCTCACTACGGCCCTGATGTTGTTTTGAACGCCTCCGTTCCACAACAACATCGCTCTTCTTTTGTTTTATCGGTGGTTAAATAAATTTGATGAATTGATAGGGCTGTTATGAAGACCCCAACGGTAAGGGAAGTTGAATAAACAATGAGTGATAGAAAACAAAAAGACGATAAATATAATAAACTATTAAAAATATGGCCGACGATGCCATTCCTTAAAATCCTTCACGGCAATCCTTTTATTAATATTTTATTCATGATTTATTCATAATTAACGGTGGTTTAATTCTTAGAAGTTATCCCAATGCAGAAATTTGTTTTAAGACATTGAAAATCAGATCAGAATCAGTATTTCAAACTCATCCCATGACAACCCGACGCATTATGTTTCGATGATATCCAATCTGAACGCCATTGTTATCAATCCCGCCCTTATCTTTAATTCCCATAGCTTCTGAAATTTCACCGATGACAACTACTCCTCCTAATTGCCGTCAATCGACGTCAGGGGCGATCGATGGCTCCCGGCGGACAATATATGGTAGTAAAAGGGATGGGTAATGTACAATGTGTTCGACCCAACGTCGTGATATCCGCACCCGTTTGCTAATTGCATCCGTCATTCAGGAAATAATTGATCTTCCAAAAAGACGCGAAATTGCTCTTCCGAAGAATCAATGCAGACGCCTCGTGAGCATTGGCTTGAGTATGGACAGGGATTGTTAACTAATACCAAAACGATTTCACTATGAACTTTAATCTACTTAATTGCATGCATTATCAACTAACTGATAATAACTAAAGTATTCACTTTATATTCACTTTCGGGATATAAAGACGAAGAAACAAGATGACTTGACCAATCGTTTGGACTTAAAAGAGGAAGGCACAATCCTTCCATTCAGAAGGAAAAAGGAAAACTGGAATTTTCTGGTGTGATCATAACTACCCCCTAAATATCGTAATCACTTAATGGAAATGAGAGTGATTTGGACTGGAACGGCATGTGCACCATTTCGAGGAAAATTTATATTTCTCCATATTGGCCTAGCCATAACATTCCGTCAATATCGAATCTGATGGTCGAATTGCAGCTATGCAGCCATTAACGAATCCTCTATGACACGATCCACATGGGCTGATTCAACAGCACACGCCAATACTAATTCATAAGTTACGCAGTGGCTCGTAAAGCTTCTCAGCAACGAGATGTGCGATTCTGACTGCCCTCCATTCACTCAGTTCCAACCGAATACAGCCAGAAATGCTTGTTTACTAGCCTCAACGTTAGTGCAGGACTCAACCCCTTCAACGCAATGTGCACATATACAGTGATTGTAATGTGATAAGACTAGTGCAATTCCGTATTGTGTGGCATCTCTGAGGTTACGGAGTGAGACCAATGAATGAGGTTAGTCCTCCGGTGGAACCATATCAGGGCTTTACGACACCCTTCACAGAGAGAAAAATTATTCTGTTCATATCTCCATTTATTTTAGAGAAGTATTACGTTATTGCAAGTAATTATCTCCTTTAAATGACTTTCATGTTTTGGTCTTTATTGTGTTTTTAACATTTACTTTCTAGTGAAGGACTCGATTATAATATAATAATTATAGTTGAGTTGATAATCCGATGTGGTTTGCTCGAGAGACCGTTCCTCGCCCTTGGTTCGTCCAGGGTGGGAGGTCTGCTGCAAAGACAAGGCCCTTTTGTTTATGGGGTTGTCCATGTGTGGGCTGTTTAGGTCATAAACAACTCGAATGATTTTCGTTGTTTTCTGAGAGGTTTACACTGGGTCAATGGGTTTACAATATTTTTTTTATAATTGTTCTCCGGTCTAATCATTTCCAAGGAGGACTACTCACTCCCTAAGGGAGATACCGACTTTTTCATTAGAACCTTTTTTGTGAAGGGAATCGAGAGCTACCAAGAAGGTCATGACGAAAATCCCGCTATCTCGCTTAGATTCGGAGATATCGCTCAGAGATGAGTCGAAGTATCTTGTTTTACACATTTCGCTACTGAAATTAATTTCTGATCCATGAGGTTTCGGTCTCGAGTGGAAATTCAGGTCAGATTCAGGAACAATTTTATCGTAATCAGTCAACTCCTGATTTCTAGATCCATTTGCCATTAATATCAATTTGACTAGAACGAATAAATAATTATTTAAATTGAATAGAAGCTGTGCTACAATGTCATGCTACTCCTTGCCTTGACAATTCCAAAATAAATCTTTTGAAAAGTGTAGTGTAGTGTACTTTCAGAATATCTGACTTCTGAGTTAAGGTAAGGGTGCACCACCAAATTTGGATCTAAATGATTTCATGCTGCCTCACCTCAGACTGAGATCATCTCCACTCCATCAGATCCTGATCAGGATCTCTTCAGTCCTGTTACCATTATTTTTTAGAAAAATAACTGCATCCAAACCTGACCAATTCTCAGCCAAGTCCACCCTAATCAGATCATACCTGACTGCAGCCCTGAAATCCAGTCAGGTCTGACTGGATTTCCGCTCGGGCTATTTGACTTCCAACTACTGTACCTTCCTTCCGTTTGTGTCTCAACTCAACTAACCGAAATCAGCAATTGAACGGTTGTTTTGTATGTTCAGAAGCGGTCTATAAACAGACAGGAGTTACTCCTGTTCGTGCAAGTTTGCCCTTCCTTGTCCAAAAGTTGAAGATTGTTGGCATCGGCTTGAGATAAGCCACGAAAGACAGACGTGATTGCAATTGACATTTCCACGGTTGTGACAGACCTACACATCTCCAAACTCTATCGTACCTTCATCGCCCTGTCAGTCCCGGGAATGAGGAAACATGAAGTTGGCTTCGGTATTCGAAAGTTTTTGATCACAGGGAGCCGGTCTCGTTTCCCTCAGTGTCGAGGAGATGATGAATTTGAAGGTACCTGAAAAGCTCACGTTTCGTTCCAATTTTTATCACCCTTCCGGTTCCCGGCCACTTTGAAGAAAGTCTTTTGTAACTGTAAAGACCTTGAAAGTTCATCCCTCGGACAGGGCTGAAGGGCTTCCTTTCGACGTCTGCTATTTTTCGTGTTCGCTCGATTCTTCAGAATTTTTATCGGATCTTTGAAGACTCGGCGGACAGTTGGCGCGACTCAGTGACCCCGTGAATTCAGAACGGACGATATTGATTGATCGGAGGAGACTCTGGGGCGCGAAGAGAAAGAAAGATTCCGAAGAATCACGAAACTGTTCGCGCAGTCGAAGTCGATTTCTGCCGATCTTTTCTTTCGTGGAAATGGAAGAGAAGAAATCGATGGTTCAGCGAAGTCTCGAGGCTATAATTGGTTCCGAGGAAGAATAATTTTGGATGAAATTCACGGCTTAGTGTTATTTTGAAATGAAAATCTATGACGCGATGAAAAATTATTACGAAGTTGGCGTCTTATTTCAGCGTTTCGTTTTACGTTTTTTCTTGTCGTATGAAGAACGAGGAAATGCGGAAGTTCTTGTGATGGGGTCGAGGCATTAAGTAAACATTGGTCAAAAAGTTTGGAAATTAAGTGCCGAGGAAAAATAAGATACAGAGTAGTTGGAAAAGGTGAACTCAGAAATGTGGACGATGCAAACTTTTCCCATCTTCTGTCTGCAGTATCAACTAGTCTTTTAATCTCGTTTTCTTGTTACTCGTTTATTCTTACTTCTCGGGCACATCTGCACTCACCGGAATTAAAGGCAAAGCCAAGTTCAAATTATTTATGGGGTTGATTAGGGAATGAGCTTGTGATGATGGATTTTTTATTGTTTCATTCGGAAAACTGCTCCACCGGGATGAATTAATTATTGTTTGAAATATTCGTAGTGGATTCATACAAAGAAAAAGATTTCTTAGGAAGTAGAATTCCTTGTTTATTTATTAATAAAAATAACTGAAAAGTACTGACGGAAGTCTTAGTTCGTCGTTAGGGAAAGTTTACGGTTTTTCCGTAAAAATACAATTTTTAATTTTTTTTTTGGGAGATTGCACACGGAAAAATAATTTTCGTTGATTAGGAGAACATTTATTAATTAAACAAGACATACTGTCATTGCAAACTAATTATCACAGCGATTTTTTTGATGATAAGTAGTTCTTGTCGTCAATTATATGAATAAAATAGTACTAAAAGGGTTTGTCATGAAGGGTTTTAAGGAATGGTACCGTGTGCCGTAATTTTAACGGTTTATTATATTTTTAGTCTTTTTGGTTTCTGTTAGTCATTGTTGATTCAACTTACTATACCTTTAATGTCTAAATAACAGCTCCAACAAATCATCAAATTAATTTATCCATCGATAAACCAAAAAAGTAGCGATGGTGTTGCGGACAGGAGGCGTTCAAAACAACATCAGGGCCGTAGTGAGGGGTTAAAACCCCCCAGGTCGGTTTCAATTTCGATATTATTCAATTATTTATGAAATGTTGCGAACGTGTTTCATAATCGTCATTAAAATCGTGGGACGATCAATCTTTCATTAATTAAAAATCGAATATTCTAGAATTATACATTGAATATCATTAGGGCAAGTATATTATATCATCTGTCGCGCAGTGAATTGATTATCTCCCATCCGAGATAGACTGACTAATCAACTTGACAGACATGATATACCAACCGGATCGTTGGTGAAGAGAAACTCGGAAACTGCATCAAAGACTCACAAACGATTATGCGATGGGCGACGTTATAGACTCGCGTATTCCTCCAGTGTATTGTACTTTGGGTAACAGTTACTGTGTGGGTGCAGACGGGTCGACGTAGATGGAGTACCTCGGTGTATTAAAGCTGAAATCTTTGATGATGAGAGGAGACAAGGAACTTAACTGAAAGCAGATGGTAGTGCCCAACTTTCAGTCAATTAGATGACGAAGAGATCGTGGAAGATGCCAGAGGGGTTTTTGCCGAATACTTGGGATTTTGAGAGATAACTTGGGGCGACATTAGGGGGGGCGGGGTGGCTGTTTAGCGGAATAGTCATTGCGAGTAAAATTAAGGGTAACGTGGGGATGATGATGAAATTATTCAGGAAGGACTGGAAGACAGTGGGAGCCCTCAAAATCCCATAATTTGGAAGGAATTGACTGGACTGGAGCTGTAATTCAGATTTAAACGATTGAAAGCTGAGAAAAAAAATCTGAAGGGAAATTTGAGTTCAGAAATATTGTGTTATGGGGTATGGGTAGGAATATGATGATTGTTATTGTTATTGTTAGGGGTATGGCCTGTAGAAGCATTGCCGACAGTCGGCCGAGGGTTGGCCAACATTGGCCGATGGTCGGCTCATTGTTGGCGATTCCTCATTTCGTACCAGGGTGATTACGGTATCATTAGAAAATATCAAAAATAGAAATTACCGACGACAAAATATCAAAAACAGAAAACTTTCAAATTAAAATATGTACAGTCCATTATACAAATACATAAATTGAAATATATGGAAATTGAAAATATATTTGTATAAAGACAATAAAAATATCCAAATATTTATATGTTCATTGCAATAAATGAATGAATGTTAATCGTCAAGAAATGTTCAAAACAATGAAATATTAAAAAATTTATCACTGTCACCACTATAATTGTCAACTGACAGTTAAATAATCTCATCAATTTTAATACCACAATGAGACTCAGCCGATAGGCAAAATAAATTGATTTCGACTCATTCAATTTATTTAATTGTCCGTTCGTTCACCCAAAAATAATCTTATTTTATCTCTCATCGCTGTCGAATTACTCGCACGCGCTATGTAAAATCATAATTCTTCCTTGATCAATGAATTATTCACCATTGAAATATCAGAGGCTATAAATTATTTATTTATGTTCCAGGTAATGATGAAACTTTACATACAAATTGTCCGGTGGGCACGATACATTCATAAATATCTAATCAAAAGCACTGACTAAAGTTTGACTCGGCCGCACAGCTGAACCATAAATCGAGGCGGAATGAATGAATCGTGATTGGCGATTGGTGAGTTTAACGAAAAGTTTTCATCCTCCCCTAGCCTCCCCCCCACCCCCCGCCCCTTTGGTACAACGAAAATGAAATAAGGCTTTGGTGGTTTGAACTGGGTGGAGGACAACTCCCCTCCGGGCATGAGAACCAAGTTTCTTCCTCTTCTGCACTTCCTCAATTCCACTTTCATTTCGTGGCTTGCGAGGGGTAGGGGATGGGGGTTGCAACCCATACTCAGACAAATCGGAGGAATCAGAAGTCAGATTACGTTTTACGAGTCTTAATTTCTTTTTTGCGTTCGTCTATTTGGCGGATTTTTTTTCTACTTTCGGGAACATTTTTTGAGAGTTTAAAAGGATTTTTTTTTTGGAAAGAGAGGGGAGGGGTTGGTCACGAGGGTGTGTGTGCTGGGGATTAGAATTGGGGTGCATTTTTAATTTAAATTAAAATTAAAAATTGATAGTAATTATTTTAACAATTCTACATCAGTTTATTTTATTGTGTCTTTCATTTTTTACTGTGTCTTATATCAATTTTTCGTTAACGCATTGTGATTGGTTAACGATGACTACCGAATATATCCGATTATTGCCGATGTTAGACTCTGTCGCGAAACCATTCGTCGTCCATCTTCTCGAGGCCGGTACAGAAGTTTTCCTGAGCCGATAAATAAATTTTACTGAGGGACACAGTAATTTTTCTCATGTCTGCAGTTTGTTCCCAGATTGTAATACAGCACAGTAATTTTTATCGTAATCACACTATAGAAATTCACAGATTTTTCTCTCGCGGCAGTGATTGTCCTCTCGTAATTTCCCTTCGAATAAGACTCCCTTTACTTACTTCGTCTTGAAAATCCCCTGGAGTTATGAAAAGATGGTGACGAGAGATAGAATAACCGAGTGATTTTTATCATCCCCTGGACGGCTTTCCAGGTAACGACACATCGTTTCCCGACTTGTTTTATTACCCCAACATGTCAGTGTAGCTATACCTGCATGAAAAGGGCGGACGTAAAACCCCTCGTGCTGTAACTTTCATCTCCTTTATATTTCATCGAATATTTTTTCAACAGCGAAATAGCGTGTCACATTGCTGCTCCATAAAAAAAAAAATAATAATAAAACACGTGCAAAGAAATGTTAAAGTTCCCAAAAATTTCCATTACAATTTCGTTTCTGCTTTCCACGGGGGAAAAAAATAGAGAACAAAAGATTTCTGTAGATGTATTCCACCCTTGACTCGTTATCTAAAACGTGGATTTTTTTTTTTCATTTGATTCTGCTATTCCTCACCTTTTCTCTCGCTGTGACAAATGGCCATTGTTGCTGATTATTATCGTTATTTTTCGCTTCGGTTTTATTCAACTATTCATAACCCAACGGACCTGCGATAACGCATTCAATCGTCGTAGTTTGATTTATTTCTTTCGGAATATTCAGAAAATAATTTATCCTCTTTAAAAGAGTATTGACATTGGTTTTAATTCATTTGTCGTTGGTGAAATCATTTTGTTTTAATTACAGTGATAGAAAAATTTTTTTTTTATTGAATGTCATTTGGTTTAGATTGAAAAATTTCAAGAGAAAGTGTCAGTTATATCTTCTCTGAGATAAATTTTAATTAATATTTAATTATTGATCCAAAAAGGTGAATTGGAGTCTTAAGTAAAATTTGTTCAACCTCCTGAAGATCCAATTGAAGAAACTAAAAAGAGAACTTATTGAATTTTGAAATTAATATTTAATTGTAGATCCAAGAACGTGGATTGAAGTCTCAAGTAAAATTTTCCGAACAGTCAATTTACTCATTGAAGTATTTCTTGTCATGAGTAAAACTTTTAATCAATTCAGGAAACTGAAAAATTCTCAGCTAAAGATCACATTAGCTCCAAAAAACCAAATTTTTCATTCTCGTTTATTTGATTCAATTAAATATAACTCGCTGAGAAATGACTGATATTCCTCGGATCTTACGTATTTCTAATTAGTTCTGGTCTAAAAAAAAACATCTCAATAAAAATCATTTTTTCTACCAGCGTAGGAGCTTCCAACGGGTTTCTGAACGAGGAAGAAGTCGTTAATTAAGGACAGGAGTTGAAAAAAGTCTTGAAAAAGTCCTTCTACAGTTGATGCTTGTGTTTAAGTTACATTTTCCATTTATTTTCTGTTGCCATTGAAACATGTGTAGGTCAGCAAAGTGGCGACTAACGATAATTGGTGTCTCTGTTGCTGATAGTTGTCGTTTTTCCTCCATTTCGCTTCACTCGTTCTTTCCATTCCGCTCCACCCGATATTTTTAACTGCACCTGGAACAATTTTACCCCACCCAATCTCATCATCATCATTATCATGATAAAATTTTCGTGTCACATAAAAGAGAAATTCACCACTTTTGTGGCACCATTTTCTTCTTTGCAATTCTGGTAGCTGACATAATTGAGATTAAAGGGAGATTGCAAATGTCGAGAGTAATTTTAGTGCCTTACGAAAATTTTTTCTGTAGGGAATTCTGAATCGATTGTCTATTTATTTTATTGTCATTCAGAAATGAGGATGTGTGATACGCTGGTACGAATTGAAGCATCGCCGACAGTCGGCCGAGGGTCGGCCGACATTGGCTGACAGTTGGCCGAGTGTTGGCACTCGGCCCACTGTTGGCCAATCCTCTTCTCCGACTAGGGAAGTGTGTGAACAATTTATTTGATCATATTTGTTCATACGGTAATGGAAATACATGAATGAATGTTGATTACAAAGAATTGTTCAATGCAACGGAATATAAAAAAACTTTAACATTATTACAATTATAATTATGAACTGATAAATTGCAATCAATGAAAAATAGCTAGCGATAAATTTGAAATTTCACTTTTTTGAGTAAATTCATGTATAATAATATTTATATTTATTATTTATCATTTATTATTCGTTTATTGATCAATATATTTACTAATACTTTTGGATCCTCAACATTTTATCGTAGACATTTTGAAACTAGATTTTGGCTTTCGACATATTGATAAAGTTTTTTTTAATCACAAATATTTTGTCGTGACGCCAGTAATTACTCTTGACTCGGGTTTATGGCAATTTAATTAGACATAAATCGAGGAATCGGACTTCTTCAGAGTGTTTCGACATCCGTCTGACGGATCGATTGATGATCCTGTGGAAATTCAGCAGCTTGATACCTGTAGAAAGGGAATAGTCGTTCCGCTGAAGTCAGTGCTCTTATTTTATTTCTCACCAATGTCGGACTTAATGTATTCCGGACCTTTCACTTTTACCATGATGTCTCATAAATTTCAAGCGTCGGAAGTATCCTCTCACTTTTGGAGTGGAATCTCACGTTTGTTATCATTAATTGCCTTGCTGCATTGATACATTCAATGTACACCCAAATGAAAATGCGGAAAATGTTGGAAAGTTGTTCTGCTTTTTTTCCATCGCTGAAGCCAGTGGTGCCGGTGATGAATTCCGCTTCTTTCGAAATTTCGATTGCGATAGATGATCCTAATTAACGCAATAAAAAAATTAATTGTCTATTCATCGGTTCGATTTAATTCGATTCGTGGTCGATGACGCTTTACTTATATCGATACAGAAACTGTCGGATGTCGGAACCGACGAGAAGCGAGGAAAATCATCATCAAGAGAAATTATCGATTAATAGGAAGACGAATAAATTATTAACAATGAAAATAGTTATTAATTGTTGATCACCTTTAAGATGAAGAAATTATTCAGTGACTGTAGCGGAAGAGGTTTACAAGTTTCGAGAAGGTGCGATATATTCGAGTTATCGAATTTCGAGATTCGAGAATCGATTTTTTTCGTGATGAATTTTCATGAAATGAAGCCTATATGAAACGTGACAGCTGTCATAAATCGAATATGGTGGATTTCTTGAGGATAATCGATTATATCAATTATAATCGATCATCTGACAATCGATAATCGATTAGTGAAAAGGCAAAGTCAACATAGACATCGACGCACTGGTATTACTAGAGGATAAAATGTGATATTCTCGACTTATCGAATTTCGAGATTCGAGAATCGATTTTTTAAAAATCGATTTATGGAAATAATCGATTCTTACACACATCCTCCCTGATGGTCTAACACTATGCAACGAGATGGAGAGGTGCAATGACATGCGATTGTTAGTTACATTCACAAAGAAAATAAAATTATTAATAATCAATTTCAACCCAAAGTTTATAAAATAAAAATAAAAAATCGTTAGTATTCACTGTTAGCATCAGTCGATAAAGTTTGTGAACTTTCCAACGAACTTTTTCCCGCCAATTCAAAAAGGAAATATGAACGTTAAATTTATAACGCCCGATTAAACTGATTGATCCCAATTTACTCTATGATTCCCCTGAGGGATGTTACAACGCGGTCGATTCATCCCAGTTGGAGATAATTATTCGCATTTACTCTTCATTTTTGCATTTTTCACCGTTAACCACTAACAAACTGATTCCGCAGTCAGAATCACGGTATTTTGTTAAGTGGTTGGAAAAAAAAAGTGCCGGAGCAATTACCAGTTATTTTTAGCGCCCTGTATTACTACATACTCTCTATATTTTTATAACAACTCAGGTGATTACATTTTTCCTTTCTTTTTCGAGGAACGATGTAAAAAATAATGGGGGAAAAATGGTTTAGTTAATGGAGAATCGTAAATGTGAGGGAAGTCATTACTCTAGTAGAGCAATGATTTTTTCCATATCGATGAACGAAAAATTTGGTTCAAAGGTGGAAATCCACAGTTGATTAACAGAGAAATTCGTGTGGAAACTCCTATAGAAATATTTTTTTTATAATGTCGCATGAGGGAGTACCAAAACAATTTTTTAATACAAAAGAAGGAATATCTTTAAAATCATTTCTAATTGTTATCAAGAACAAAATTTTGATGATGAGAAATTTTGGAATTTATGAGTTATCATCGTAACTAAATCAACTTTATTATTGATTTGAAAATCTAACGGGTCTACATTTTTTTATTATATATTAATATAATATATAATATATAAATTGTATTGTATATAATATACTATAGACTATATATTATAATTATTGTTCAACAGAAATGTTTTCCAAAATAAATCATTTAAACGTAATTTCAATCATTGTAACTCTTAATATAATTTATCGAATAAAAAAATTTCAAATCAATAAAATATTAAATATAATAATAATAATAATATGAATTATAAAATTATAAAATAATATACAAATATATAATATATCATTAAAATTACTAGAATAGCACAGAACATTTAAAAAAATATTTTTTAAAAACGGGAATTTTTCATTCCGTTCCCGATTTCCTTTGTCAGTATGTTATTAGGTCAATATCCCCCTGAGAATGATCATCATCTATTCATAATCACACACTCATTACTCAAGAATGTAGAAAACCTTCATGCTCCACCGGATAATCAACTAATAACACGTTATGCAGTCGCCCAATGACCCATAACTCCAGCGAATAATAATCTCTCCCAGATATTTATTATCAAACTCACAAATTCAGACGTCAGGATCTTTGGAAAATCGTTAAACTCGAGTACTCAGTGATAAAAATATTCAGATAATTGTCATTTAATTAAAGTCAGTAGTTTCGTCAATTTGGAGAGCGGGTAACGTCCTCGGGATTCCACACCCGTCATAATCGTCGCGGTTATTGGTACGGAAACGATAGCGACGCTCGTTCAATTACATTCACCAGTAGTTTTGGGGGCTTTTGGTGGGCGAATTTCAATGTTAAAATTGCCTGGGCACTTCTCACGACTCATAAGGCACTCAAGGACTGAATCTATATGACTGGAACTGCCAGAATGGATTGAAAGTCAGTCTAATTGCGGTTAAATGGCCCACGAGAGTGAGAGAAAATAAATTTAATTTCTTTTTAATTTGTTTTTCATTAAAAATAGGTTTCAAAATAAGTTCAACTGCTGAACGCGTTAATTAATTTTTTTAAATTCATTTGAAAACGCTGAACTTTGATGAACATTTAATGAATATGACTGACTTTTTTTGGAATGAAAAGGAGGTGGTTTTATTTTTACTGTTGGAAAAACTTTTGGGAGCTTTCAAACATTTCATTTATTCGGTTCTAATTACAGTTTACGCGGTGGAAGGGATCAAAACACTTTGCGGAGGCTTTTCCGAGTTGGAAAAAATATTTATAAGAGAGGAAATGTTTCATCTTCGTCCATTAGCTAATTAATAGCCCTGGGGAGGGGGCAATTTCCAAGAATATCTCAGGGAGTGGAATACTCAGCGATTTGTTACATAAAATATTCATTTCATGTTCCATAAACGAAAAAAAATCAATCAATTGACTTCATCATTCTCGTTATCCGTGAGAGGACATGACGAGTGGCCGACAGTCAGCCGGGGAAGTGCCAACATTGGCTGATCCCCGGCGCGATTGAATTTTTACATCCGCAGAACCCCTGGAACGCGATCAGAAGCCGCCAACGAATGGCCGACAGTCAGCCGGATATCAGTGAATGTTGGCGCATCCTCGGCTGACTGTCGGCGGTTCTCCATCGGCTTCCAGACATTCTACGGATGTTAAAAATCAATTTTCTCATCTAACAGTACAGAGATGTCGAGTCTTTGAAGATGCTCTCATATCGATTTCACCCGTTGCCCTTCTCCTCTCACACAATTACAATTTCTCAGGAATAAGGACGTAAAGATGTTGTCCATGAAAGTGGGCCGATCGCACGCGAGCTCACGCTTACTTTAATGCAACCTGCGTTCTCCTTGTCCCTTGTTCATGCTGACTCCAGTTCTCGGGGAAGGGGCTGGAAAGGAGAGGGACGAGGGAGGGGAGGGAGGGGAGCTTTCTAAAAAAAATTCGCGGAGACATGAACGTTATGTTTGCAGGCGCTCGGTCGCACATTTCCACCGATTAAAGAGACTCGAAGTGAAATGCGAAATGATAATGATGATGCGAGGTACTTCCTCATCACTCGAAAGTTGATTTGTAGTGGCTTTTTTTTTTTTCGCGTCGCGATGGAGATGCTCCACTTGTTCTGGTAATTTTCATTCCGGGAATTTGATTAACAGGTGGGAAGACGTATTCTGGAAATATTGCGAATCACTTCAAGTTATTTAGGAGCGAAATGTAATGTAACTTTGGGGTGAAATGGGAGTAATATGAGATTTTGTGTAAACGTTCGGTAAAGGGAGGGGACCTGAGCTGAGGGTTGAAATCAGGCGGGTGGTTGGATGAAAAGGGGTTGGATTACGGAGAGGGATTGTTGAATAATATCGAAACGATTGGAATATGAACTTTATTTTTTGAATTATCGGTGATTAAAGTTTGCATTTGACAAAAGGCATTTGTTTATTTATTGCTCTCTGTTTCTGTTTATTGAAACTGTTCTGAAAGGTTCGATAGGATTTTAGGAAAAACTATAAAATATGGAGATAGACTGAAAGGGGGTAAGTCTCAATAAAAAGTGATCGAATAATTTGATGAGGTTCTGATTGATTGGGTAAAGGTGTTTTTCATTAGAAATTGGGCGGATTGAACTGACCTGAAGTTGATGAACTCATTTGATCATGTTGGGATGATCCTTGGTAGGACCGAATCTATTCAGAATGTCCACTTCTGATCTGAACAACTGATCCATCAATCAATCTCACATCCGATTCCAATAAAATTAGAGTCAGAAGATGATATCAGGAAAAGCAAAAATGGGATTGACTCTGTACATTTCACAGTGTCTGTCCCCTACTTGGTTAGTGCCATTAAATATTGTTAATCCACATATTTATAAAGAACATTTTCTGAACTTCAAACATTGTCATGTAACAATTTTATCGTGATAAATCAACTCCTTATTTCTAAATTCATTTTCCATCAACATCAATTTGAACAGAAAGAATAAAAAATTACTTAAATTGAATAGAAACTCTACTATAATGTCATACAACTCGTTGCCTTGACAATTCCAAAATAAATTTTGATCCCAATGATTTCATGTCGTCTGACCTCAGACTATCATCTCCAATCCATCAGACTCTGATCAGGATCTCCTCAGTCCTATTACCATTATTTTTCAGCAACTTAACTGCATCAAAACCAGATCAATTTCTGATCCCAACTCAGGGTTCCTCACGCTAATTTTCACTCGGGAGCCTAATGACATATTTCCTGCAGATTTTTTAAATATAATCTCGTCAGGGCTTCCCGTAGAATGGTTCCAATAAATTATGCTGAAGTAAAACCGCAACTGAGGAAGTCCCATATTTCCGTAGATAATTACGAAGAAACAAAACTGGAATAATTCATGAAAATTAAAGCTATCTGATTTATTGCTAAAGGAAAACTAGACTTGAAAAATGAGTTTCTTTCGTTTCAAAAAGACGTTGAGCCATTTCATTTCTATGTACAGATAAATAATAATAATAACCCATTTAATTAAATTAATCTCGCCCCCTTCCCGTTAATTAACAACGACATTGGCCGACTGCAGGATAAATCAGGACCTAAACCTTCAGTTCTTTCCCCTTTATCTTTATTCATTTTTACGCGGAAATAATAAATTAGATAGTGAACATTGAATGTCACGTGTCATTTTTATCTTTACCATTATCTTTTGCACGAACTGCATGCGGTGATTATATAAATCGAATATTGCAGGAGAAGATCATAACGACTTTGACAGTGTGAGCGAGCTTTTCGCGAAATTTCCTCCCGAATTCCGAGTTAAAGCGATGGAGCTTTTGAAAGTTGCACTTTTTTCGATGGCTGTTGTCATCTGGTGCATCTCATACACTCAAGCAGGACCTGTTCCGATTTATTGCGACCCCTTCCGCGGGTGCCACGGTGACTAGTTCAAGTAATAGTTATTTTGGTGCTTCGATTTTCTATTAATTAATTGAAATTTCATGAAATCTACTCACTTTGACAGCGAAACGAGGACGACGAGGGCGGGGGTTGAAATTTAATCGATTTGGCTGTTTGTGGATACCTTTTCTGTCGACGACATGTTTCACTTCAATTGTTATGATTAATTGTTTTGTTATAATTGTTGAAAATAAAATATAATGGTGGTGGAGAAATTATCGGCGAAATGGATTGTTTAATGATTTTAATGGGAAATTGACAGGGGAAATTAATTGAGTGAAGTCTATTTTAGGAGTGATTGGGGTGTACGCGATTTTCGATGGTCATATTAATGAAAAATTAATTTTTTTTATGGTAAATAATAGAGAAACGCTTGTCTTCAATAAATACACTCGACGTTTCGTAAATAAAAAATTTTGAACACTTCAAAGTTGAAAATAACCGCAAGATGGCTCTACTTTATTGTGGCCCCCGACGTCGTGAGGGATTGTAACCCCTTACTACGGCCCTGATGTTGTTTTGAATGTCTCTAGTCCACAACAACATCGCTATTCTTTTGTTTTATCGATGGAAAAGTTAATAGGATGAATTGATAGAGTAGTTATTGATACACCAAAGGTCAAATAATTTAAATCAACAATGAGTGACATAAACTAAAAGACAATAAATATAATAAACTATTAAAATAATGACACACGGAGTCACTCCTTAAAATCCTCCACGACAAACCCTTTTAGTAATATTTTATTCATATTATTGACGTCGAGAACTACTCATTATAAACAAATCGTTATGGTGGTTAATTTTTAATGACAGTGGGTGTTGTTTAATTGATTGATATCATTTTAATCAAAGAAAACTATTCTTTAAACATTGAAAATTGAATATATCAGGATCCAGATGAAATCGACGTCATTCAAGTTATTTCCCTTCGAATTATTAATTAATTTCATTGAAACTATTTTCTATCGATTTTAATGTTATGGATTTTTCCTTTCGGACAAGACCTTTCGAACGATTTGAAAATAAGTTCCACTAAATTTTGACCACAAACATTTTTATTCGATCATTAATTCCTTTTAATTAAAAAAAGGTATTCATCAGCGTCATTAACAATAAAACGAAAACAAAAACAAATATACAAGCTAATCTTTACATAAATCACAATTTTCCATTTCAACTTAATGAATAATTGTTGTAATACTAATACATTCACATTTCAATTGTTGGATGTGACCAGGTTCCATTGTAAATATCTCCTTCCCGCTTTATTATCAACAATTACTCATTGAGACGAGATCCAGAAACCGCCAACCGAATTCGCATTTTTCCCCTGCAAAATTGATTGGTATTAGACAACAATAAATTAGCCAATACATTCGCCAATAAATTAGCCAATACATTCGCCAATAAATTGACCAATACATTCGCCAATAATTTAGCCATAAAATTACCCAATTAATTAAAATAAAAATACATAATATAATACATAATTATTACCTGACTCTTAGTCACCGTGGCACCCGCTGAAGGGGTCGCAATATATCGGGGGTCGTCCCCCCTGTGCGTACAAAACACAGAAAATCACTGCGGCAACTGCCAATACCGTAAATTTCAAGAGACTCATATCTACGATTTCACGATTTCGAAAATTAATCTCGTAGAATTGCACTGATGAAGTTGGAATGAAGTCTTCTACTCGTCTACTCAATTTATATACTTGTGAGAAGCCGTGAAATCGGCAGCGACAGCAGTAAAATTGCTGACATAAGACAGCAGGATTCCCCGATTGGTAAATAGATTTCTTGCATATTGATAGGGAAACCCCGGCTGAAGAATAATTGCAATCTCAGTGTTTTCAGTGCTGATCTGTCTAGCGCGTGTTGAGTGATTATATTGGAAATTGATTTTTCAGGAAAATCCATCGATTATTTGAAATGGCGATTTTTTTTTTCATTGCAGAAGATAAGTGGAAAATTCCCCCAGCATTGAATATAGTATTTTTTTAATTACTATTACTTATTACATTATGATATAGTTATATAATAATGTAATTATATAGCAAATTATTATTGCTAATAGTAATAAAAAAATACTATAGTGAGAGATTTAGGAATAGTCGTTTTTTATGGAATATAATATATATTATATAATAATAATAATTATTATTATAATTGTTATTATAATTATATTGTTATATAATAAATAATACTATTATTATATTATAATATAATGTGTAATAAGAATGACATATGATTTGAATTTTGAATCTAAAAGAATTAACTTTCTATTCCCTCCTCTTTTAGGTTTTTTAAATTATAATAATTAAAAAAAACACAAAAAATTGAAAACTCAAATTTGCACGATTAACAAGTTTCCATTGGCAAGCAGAAAATTCAGAATATTTCGTAATGTTTATAGTCAAGAAAATAATCACTTTCGGTTGTAGATAAATTTTTACTTTTCAATTTTCGATCAACCGACATAATTTATCAATAAAATGAATGGAACATTTTGGAAGTGGAATAGGAAAACATTTTTTGAATGTGTGGAGGAACAAATAATAAATGCATGATTGACAAATGAAACAAGGGTTTATTCGAGTGTATCAATATGAAGGAAACTATTTAATGATTATAGTATCACTGTGCACTACGTAGATCGATCAATTTGGGGTCAAGTTTCATTTTTTATCATCGCGGATGAAGTAGTCAGGACGATTCCACGACGATTGGACAGGGATTTTGGGTCATTCTAACCCTGACCACTAAAAAAAAACAATGAAATTATTAATACAACAAATTGGAATATAATTTTTGTTATTTAAGAAATAGATTACGTCTAAATGAAACGTGATTTATGTTACCGCATGATGCTTTGTATTTTAAATAATTTTTTTCCATTGTCTCTGCTCAGTTCTATTTTTTACGATCTGTGTAGCGACGTCGTAAAACGAGATAAGTATTGACCAGTTTTCGCTGGATAGTTCGGAATTTAGTTATCTGAAGATATTAAATTTTTATTATTACTCGAAAAAAATACTTCAATGACGTACCATTTGATTTTAGTATAATCGATTTTCGATGATAATATCGATGAAATATGGATTTTTCCACGATTCTAATATATATTATTAATACGCCAAATAACGACAAAATGTTTATCTTCAAAAAGTACACAGAAAATTCCTGAAAACGACCTGAGGGGTTCTAACCCCTCGCTACGGCCCTGATGTTGTTTTGAACGCCTTCATCCCGCAGAAAAAATCCTCCATCTCTCTCAAATTCGGAAATATTCCTCAAAAATTTGACTAACAGATAAATCAACTTATCTCGTTTCACCACTTCATTAATTTAATATTAACAATTTTCAATAATTAGGTGTAACCGGTTCTCCTGTAATTTTCCAAAAACCCAAAGCTAAAATATTTACTTACCATATGGAACCGACTGAGGTTTGTACGCAGGGCTTTTTCCTCCTCGTCCCTTGAATGCCCGAGACCCATTCGATCATAACAATCAACAGAAACAAAGAGAGTCCCAAGAACCTCATATCTGGTGAGTCCCAAATATCAATTAAACGATTTCCAAGATTCTGCTCGCGCGGTTCAACTGGATGTGAGCTCCTAAACAATCGTCGAGATTATATACTTGACTTTTGTACCGTATCTTGATGTGTAAATATCGTTATCATAAACATCATCAACTTATTGATGATGAAAGTTATAAATAAACATATTGACAATTACAAATGAGATGTTGCGAGGTAAAATATATGAGGGAACGGTCGCAATTCATTTTATAAAAATCAGTTGAACCTAAGGAGGTTATTTTTTACGCAAATAATCGTTCGAGATTATGCGAATCGATATTTGGTTATAATAATTGGATATAAAATCTGGAGAAATATAAGAAGAAAAATATTTAGTGCAAATTACGACAGTATTTATCTCATCTTAAATGGGCAGTCGTTTTCCTCCAATTTTCTTTTTTTTTTTCATGTGATTTTTATTTTTTAAATTTTTTATTCTGGAAATTTCATTGGTGGAAAACGTCCCAATGAATTCCCTCTAAGTTACAGAAATTTTATTGCGTTAAAGATTTTTTTTTTTTCAAATTTACAGGAAAATTGTTGGGAAATGTCCACAAATTGTACCTTAAGATTGTTGTTGTGTAAAAGATCTACTAAACATTTTTTAGTTCAATTTTTATGGTGAATAGTTCAATGAATTAGTTGCAAAATGATTACTTTCTAATTGAAATTGTCCATTTTCATTTCGAGATAGAGATTTTTGAAATTTGAATAACTTTCATGTGTTCAAATGGAGTGTCACAGATTACAATTTAAAAAAAAATCAGTGGCTCGATATTTTTTCAAATAAAAATTGTTTGTCGTAGATTTCGCATCTTTGAATACAGCAAAAAAAAATTGAATCGATTGGTCGTTTTGTTTTCGAAAAATAATTATAGAAAGTTCATAAATTAACATAATAGTCACTAGAATTCGAACCAAATTTCATTAAAACGATATAAATAAATAAAAAAGAATTTTTACAACATTACACCACCTTATATATTATATTAAATAAAATATAAATAGTCAACAATCACTAAAATATTAATAATACCATTTTATCCTGATTTTCTTTCCAAAAATGTTTAAAAAATCGTAATCTACTCTGGAAAAAAAACTAAAAAAAAATTCTGCACTATCGCATTCTTCAGTTGCTGCCATAATTCATTCCACTTCCTCATGAGCCTGAGTTTCAACTGACGAGGCAGATAAATTTTCCCAGATATAAGTAACTTCGGTTGCGGTAGAAAACTTGCCACTTAGGGCACCCGAGGTATTTGCGTTTCCGAGTGTTTCACGAATATCCGCAAGAGACACTGCAAAAGCTGGTGAGGTTGCAGGGTAAAAAAATAGTGGAAAAAGGAGAATGAAAAACTGAGGGTGCGGAAGGAAGGAACGCTGGAGGAAGAAGAATGGATTCCCCTGAAAGTTTCACGACTTTCGTGCGGTCTGTTCGTGGCGAGGCTGGAGAGTCTTGTCTTTTTGTCAGAGATGCGCACTCAATTTTCAGAGGCTTAAGTTGTAAAAAATAGGCGAGTCCAAGTGGAGCATTTATTTCAACATTTGAGGTTTATCTTCGGGGAGGTTTGTGTTGAGGACAATTTCAGTGACATTCACTCAATTTTCCGAACAAAAAAAAAAATATATATATATATATATATATTTATTTAATTGTAGTATATATGATATGTTATACAATATATAAGATATACGATGATGATATACTATATAATATGATATAACATAAATTATTAATTTCATATCCATTATAATATGATATATTATTATTAGAAATGGGATAGTTATTATGATTCAAACGTGTGAATATTATTTTATTCTCTTTTATTTAATACGTTCGAAAGGCACAACTGCTCTGGTTCGTTTCCTTAGAGGAACTAACTAAAAAGACTAAAGGGCTACAACATATTAACAATGCATAACAGAGCATACACATCATACCCGAAACTTTTCAGAATTTTCACCCATTAAAATGTTTTCCCATCTCAAGTGGGAACACGAGAATAAAAAAAAAATAATTCAACTGTAAATTAATTTTTGATAAACAGTTTGAAATGTAAACTTCAATAATTATAATGTGTAATATAATATATAATATGTACTAATATGTATCATATAATATATAAGATTATACATATTATTGATATTACAAATTATATATTATATGTGCACCTACACTTATTCACAAAAAATAAACATAAAAAAACATAAATTCAACAGTAAATCAATTTTTAATTTAATTTTCGATATTCCAAGGAAACTGAGCCTAACAATGAGATAGCTAATAACTCGTATCGATCTAATCCGTATCGATAATCAAAAATGAAAAAACAATGAAAATTTTTTTTCAATTTTTAATCAAATATTTTCTGACACGCGATAAAATCGTTGAAATCTTTCGAAAAAATTGCATTTCCGCTCTTTTCCTTCTACTTTACCACTCCTTCACGTAAATAAATAAATAAATAATAGAAATAAACTCTGTGGGGCATGAATTATGTAACGTAATCCCTCTCCATTGTAGGACTGAGCTTACTGGGACTGTTCTCAGGGCTTAAGTGCATGTGTTTGGCGCCTAGTTCGTCGATTATGTACAATCCGACCTCGAGAAGTCGAGAGACTGGACGAAACATTTGTCGGCTTTGTGTATTGCTCGATATGAACGCAAATACAGGAGCTGGGGATACCCTGGCGTCACGCCAAAAATCCTCCCTCCTCTTGGTGAGGGATGGGGGTGTTCCACTTCTCGGGGCTTTTCGCCGCGTCCACGGCATTGTTCACCGTGGCAATTACGACCCGTTTCGAAAAATACCAGAAATATATACATTTATATGGATATATTTTTTTTACTTTATTTTTAGCTTTTTTTAAGCATCGTTCACTTTGTCGCTGTGTGAAAAGGATTTGCGCTCGGTCGGAACAATGGGAAACTAGCTCACGGGGGACTATTGGCAAAAATGTGAATCTGTCATATTGATTTTTTTTTATTATTTATTGGCCGGTGCTGGGGAAAATATTTTAACGATTCGGTTGAGATTTGAGGGAGGAAAATGGTAACGAGTAGTTTTCGAGGAATGTACGGTAATTATTTAGAAGACAATTTTTTTTCTTTTTTATTTTATTTTTATAGTATTTTTTAAATTTTATTTTAATTTTTTTTTATTTTATTTTTATTTCCTTTATGAACTGAAATAGCTCATAAGATATTGACCCAGTTGAGCATATTTTTAATATGAAATATTGTACTTAGGGGAGGAAACTGTGTTATAATTTTTCAGTTGATTTATTGAATTTTTGAGAACTGAACGCGTTTTCAGATTTTTAAGGAAAAAATATCTCGAAAATTTCCTGTTGAATGTTTCGGTGAGATGAGATAGAAGACACTGAAATGCAAATTTTGCAAAAAATAAATGAGAAAATCGGTCTAGTAGTTCTCCTCGAATTCAAGACAATTACTTAAAAGACAATTTTTTCTATAATCCAAAGTGGAATATCTCATAAGCTATTCATTCGATTTAGCCCACTTTCAACATGAAATATTACAGTCATAAGAGGAAACTTTGTGCCAATTTTCCCGTTCCCCTATTAACATATCTAGAATTGCGAGTCCGTACAAAAATTTTTAGCGAAAAACAGAAAAAGTAAAATATCTCAAAAACTTAGAACAGCGTCTCAAATATATATTTTTATCTATTCAGATAGATGACATCGAGATGAATTCTTTGAGGGGAAAAAAAGTTCAGCGGCGTTGGAGGGTCGGGGGGGGGGAGGGGAGAGGGTCGAGGAAAATAGGACGTTTGGATATTCCAATAAAAATGGCAGAATCGAAAAATGGAACGATTTGACTGCTACCATTCGAAAGCAAAAAATGATCCAGAATGAAATTTTAATTCATCTCCGGGGATGAGGCTCGTGAACAATGAAACTTCGATCTCGTTAAATCCTGGGAGAAACACAAGCCAACGAGCTTAATCCGGTATCAAGGTCATTCCCTGAAAATCGATGTGCATTAGGTCTTCATTAAACTTTTCGATTATCAGATTTCCGTTTATATTCACCTGGGGATTATGAAAGACTTTCATTTCATTCGTCCGGCGCATAATTATGCGTCTGTAATTGGAGAGGATGGAGAGTATTTGCCGTTGACCTTGTCCCACATATCTCCTTCCTGTGTCTCAAGTCAACGTGAGTGCGTTGGCGTCCCCAGGGTCGCGTTTTCCCACGAGGTCTCAGGTGCTGAAATCATTTGAGAATTGTAATTATAACCTGGTAAATACTCTACATGAGACAACAATTAAAATCCTGTGCAAAAGTGGTTCCATAAACATTATCGACTGAAACTAAACAATTTTTCAAATAATTCAATATTTTTTTCCCCCTTTTTTTCATAAATTTTTTTGTTGCTTAAACTTTTAAAAATTCCACTTTTTTTTCATTCTGATAATCTGCTCTCTTGAGCCTCCCTTATCATAATTACAACCGCCCAGTGGTCCGCAGAAACCTGTACGTAACTGACATAAATCAGAATAATTGTGGCCAAAGAGAGGGTCGACATAGTTATGGAATAGGGTGGGGCAGGGGGGGGGGGTAATGTCCCTCTTAAGCAGCGGCTATCTCGGGACATTTGTGTGGGTAACCTCGTATCCACTGGCACACCAAAACCACATGAATAGTCGGACCTAAATATGACCTTAGCCCTCCCCCCTGCCCCTTTCAACCACCCCCTCTGCAATCTGTGTATTCTGTTTTTTTCTGCCCTATCTCAACTCTTACAATTTATACAGAGCAAAATTCATGGTACTGAAGAAATTATCGAATTGCGAGATTCGAGAATCGATTGTTTTTCAGTCGATTGCGAATATATTAAGAGAGCAACTGCGGAATTATCGAAGTTCCAGATTCGATCGAAATTCGATAATCGATCGACTTTCGATAATCGATCTAATTTCGATAATCGATCAAATTTCGATAATCGATCTAATTTCGATAATCGATCGAATTTCGATTTTCGATAATCGATAATTTTTTAATCGATTTATGAGAATAATCGATTCATCTATATTACGAGGTTCGAGAATCGATTATTTTTTTTATCGATTTATAAAAACAATCCCAGCCTAATATTGTAATAATTGACTATTTTGAGTCGAGTCCGTAATCGAACTCTGAGCGGACTCCGAGTTACGTAATTTTTACTACAACATTTCTCTCGGTGCAGAAATAATGTTTCATGATTTTGTATTACTGAATGGAGCAGAAGGTGCCCGGAAATTGATTTCAAAACGACAGCCCTGTCGTTCAATGTGCGGGAATATACCCGTAACCAAGGAGTACGAAAGAGGACCAGCGAGCCGTATCGAATCCGAGTTCTTGTGCATTGAACATGAAAGTCTATAACAAGTAGGTGCATCGATCAGGCTCCACTTCGACTTATCGATAATGACACCCTTATTTCCACTTCTTTTCCGAGACACGATGAAAAATTTCTCTATTCAAATTCGCAATTTTACATAAAAATAGAAAGAAGCTCAAAGAGAAAAAAAATATTCTATTTCTGTCTTTCTCTTGGAAATTTACATTCATATTCTTTTCCATGCAAATCAATTGAGTGATGAGATCCTCCCGGTTGTTTTCAGAAAGATGAGATTTGAATTTCAATTTGATACGTAAAGATTCAATTCTGAAGTTAAATTGAGGTAAATTGATTATGTCTTTGTCTTTGAGTAAATTACAAAATTATCGGAAACTGCGAAAATTTTTAGAAAACTCGATTCTACGTGGAACCGTAATTTTTCCAAAAAAATCTTGCCTTAAATTCAAACCAAAGAATTTCAACCGGAAACTGACCATTTCGGTTCCTTTTTCCAACAATTGACCATAAAAATTAAACAAAAACTCCAATAAATATTTTACACTCCAACAATCTAAAAATTCAAATAAATTAATAACTTTTCCGTTTTACCCCGTTATTAGTTATCGTATTTCCCCTCCACCTGCAGCATTTTATATTGAAAATCGTTTTCCCGAAAATTGTAACTGATTTTATCCGGAAAAAAATCATTTGCACGCAATATAATTTCTCTACTCATGTCCTATCACAGCCGAGTGCCCTCGCACAGTTAAAATCCCTCCGGAAATTACTAGATTTAGCCAGCAAAACCCGTAGAAACGATGAGACTACAGAACGCGCATGAACGGGCGCAATTCGATTTCACTGAACACGCGATACACACCTTCCAGTCACCCAACAAACCCAGAGAGAGAGAGAGAGAGAGGCGTTTGATTAAAGCGATACATGTGATTAATCACGTGTAACATTGTATATAGTGGAATGATGATATTAAGTGAATTAACGTTTATCGAAATGCTCGTTAATATTCAACAGTTTCGAATGTACAGTTGATGGGCCAATAATTCATTTATTTATGCGAGTTAATGAGCTACCGGAATTTGATTGATGGTTCTAGACAGGGGAATTGATGAATCAACCTTCTCGACTTTCTCGTCTTTTTTTTTGGTAATTGCAAGAATTAATGACTTGCGGAGAAAATAATTAATCTTCACGATTAACAAATCTATAATTATTGAGAAATTTTTCAGGGTTTTCCTTAATTAGTGATTGATTATTTTGTTTACCATTTTTACAACTGAATCAACTGATTTTGCATCGAAGTTCATGATTATTTATTATGGAATTAAAGAATTGTTAGTATTTATTGGTATTTTTTTAATGCCAGCAATCAAGTAAAGGAAGGATTATAAACAAATCGATAAATTAAATATTTTTAAAGGTTTTGAAATTTTATAAAAAAAGATATTAAATTATGAGGTTCCAGTAATTTACATATTTTTAAATCCTAAACAAAAATAATGGAAATTTTGATTTTTTTAATGAAAAAAAGCTCTGGAATGTCCAGAAGTCGATGGAAAAAATTCCGAATAAAATTGAATTTCTTTTTTTCATTTTGGGAGTTTCATTCTACGGATTTTCATCGCTGTCGAATTTTCCGGGACAAATAATTCGACAAATTGAATTTTAAAAGTTCCCGTTTGTCCCGTTCTAACGAAATTATTCGACGTTGTTCGCAATTTTTATCATAAAATCCAGCTCAAACATACCCCAGATTGTTTTCAGTTATCGAGTACACAAGAATGTTTGCACGATGTGCACATTTCATTCGATATTCATTGATTCCCCTGGTACATAGCAATGGAATATCCGAGGAAGAAAATGGTAAATAAAATGAATTTTATGTACAATGGAGTTTTTCACACACGCCCCCGATCTGGGGAGTAGATGGGGCTCGGTGGGGTCACGCGAGGGCGACGACAATTCATTCGGTTTACGCCGAGATGTTGACTGATAAATATTTGGGGAGTGTTTCATTTATACTTATTATTGTTATTGATTTTTCCGATATTTCCATGTGCGGTTGGATGCAGTCGCAAAAGCCACAATAAAGCTTCCTATTTACGAAAGCACAATCACATAAATTAGGTTAGGCGCGTAAGCCGTCGGGTAATTTCGTGGGTTGGGCTTTTTCCTAATTGGTCGATGGGGTCGAGGCGGGAAATTTAAATGGGACGCGCGGAGCGCACGTCTTGTAACATTTTAACAGATTATTGCGTCAGGTCGTCGCGTGACTGCGATCGATTAGAATCGCTTGAGTCTGATTGATTCGGGATTTTTCACTTATGTTGTGGCGAGGGATGTTTGACGGCCCGGAGGCCTGAGGGGGGGGGGGGGGAAGAGTCTAAATTATAGGTTATAGACGGAGGGAAAATTCAACATGCAATCAGTAAGTGCAAAATACTAGAGTACTGGAATGTTTTATTCAGAGATAAAAATTGTTATTAATTCCAGAACTTTTTAATACATTTTGTAATTAATGATATGTGACTTTATACAGTTTACGAAACAGCACTATGAAATTTGAAGGTTAGTTCTTTTTTATTTGAGTTTAAATAAAAAAATGATGGAAATTCTATCTGAATTAGTTTATTTTATGGTGCCTTCATTCATTTTTTATTGTGTTGCATAGAAATTTTTTGATAACTAAAGGGTGATTGGTTAACGATGAGCGCCGAATATACCCGATTATGGCCGATGTTGGAGTCAGTCACGGGACCTGTTGCATCAGCCATTCATCGTCCATTTTCTCGTCGGCCATTAGACTCTGAATTTTAAAGAGGTCGATATAGAAGTTTTCTTAAGTCGATAAAGAAATTTTACTTTGCGATACAGTAATTTTTCTGAGGTTCGTGGTTTGCGTCGATATTGTCAGGCAGAATTGTAATTTTAATGGGAATAAGACCACAAATTCACAGATTTTTCTCTCCGTCTATGAGCAATCGATTTAATTTAAGACTCCAACGCGGTGAAGACGCTCCTAAATAATGAATTATTCAGTTATGAATCGATGAAATACCTGAAAATGTCAGATCGTTAATGGAGCAGAACCGACCTTCATCCAGATGATGACTGTTGAGAAAGGTGCGCATCGTCACCACTGAAATTGGAATTTGCCTTTCACAGACGCCACAACTGCCAATTTCGAAATAGCAGAGGCACGTGGGTGGAAATGATCGTTTCATAGAAGATTCGATCCCCGATGAATTGACCTTTTTTATAATGTCAGTGTAACCACGACATTATTACGCAAATTGTCCCTTTGTCTTGTTCACATATAAAAAAAAATGCAATAACAATTGGCAGAAGACCGTGAGCATTATGTTTTGAAACGCAAGTGACGAGAGAATGAAATATACTAAAGATTTGTTGGACATTTAACCATTTTTTAGTTTAAAGGAATAATTAGTCATTAATTTTTCCGAAAATTCAGTTTCTTCCGGAAAAATGACGTGAAAATTTTATATTTTTCATTTTTTATTGAATATATTTTTTTTTATCACGTTATTATTATATTACATAATAGTAATTTAATCTTTCGTAATATAATAATGCAAAAATATATATGTGCACGCTATGTATGTCATTTCATGAATATTAACATTTATTAATAATAACAAACTGCATATGTTACATTTCACTTATATATATTATATATGCATATGTATTATACGTAAAATATATAATTAAAGTAATCCAGTATATTATTATACTCGTTTCTAATGTCTAAAAAACAATTTTCTTTTATTAGGATAACATCTATCAATGAAACAAGACATACTGTCATTAAAAATTAATTATCACAGCGATTTTTTTATGATAAGTAGTTCCTGTCGTCAATTATATGAATAAAATATTACTAAAAGGGTTTCCCGTGAAGGATTTTAAGGAGTGACTTCGTGTGCCATTATTTTAATAGTTTATTATATTCATTGTCTTTTGGTTTATGTCACTCATTGTTGATTGAACTTAATTTACCTTTGGTTTATCAATAACTACTGTATCAATTTATCTAATTAACTTATCCACCGATAAAAGAAAAGAGTAGCGATGTCGTTGCGGACTGGAGGCATTCAAAACAACATCAGGGCCGTAGTGAGGGGTTAGAACCCCTCAGGTCGGTTTCAATTTCGATATTATTCAATTATTTATGAAATGTTCCGTAGATATTAAAGATAAACGTTTATCTATTATCGAACGTGTTTCATAATCGTCATTAAAATCGTGGGAAGATCAATCTTTCATCAATTAAATCAAAGAAAATCAATTTCTCATCCATATTATCACTGAAAATCGAATATACTAAGACCACGTCCAAAAATCCATTCACAAAAATTATACACATTTCAATACTCTAAATAATAATAAAATTCCGCTAAATAATTAATGCCAGACATGTTTTTGTGTTTCAGGTATGTACGACGCGTTTGGAGAAGATCTAGACGATTTTAATCGGTGAGCGGTGGCTGTTTTTTGTGAGAGGATTTGCTGGTGAGTTGTGTTGAAATTCACGAGGAATGCTCTCAGGATGTTTAATTGCCCTCTCCCTTTTTCGTAGCGAACTTTCCCGCTGAAGATGAGAGGGAAATCTCGGGTAAACGCACATGTGCTCGAGTGAAAGGAGTTTATACTCTATATTATTGCAGGATCATGTGCTCCTTTGCAGTTTATTTTTCAATTTACGTAACGTCACATTTTTATGAAAAATAAAAACAGGAGTCCCAGCCATTTCAACATAGCAAATTGCAAAATAAATGAACATTTTTTGCTGAGCCAAGTGCCTGAAAGGGATGGAAACAGTGGAATTTAGGAAAATATTCTCAGTGACGAGAATTACTCGCGTCTTAGCGTCATAAAAAAATAACAATATATCGATAAAAAATGAAGAATTTAACAAAAACATAAAAACAGTACACGGTATACGATACTACATATGCAATAAAAAATATTATTCTATAAAAAACTTGTGTGCGATAAAAAAATTAAATTCCATTTAAATTCAATAAACGGAAAATTCAGGTTAATTAAAATTCTTTAATTAATCATTTTTTATGACGTGAAAAGAAAAATAGTCGGGGCTCGTTTATCGCGATAAAAATCAAATGAAAAGCCGATGTACCATTTTGCCCCGGGAAAGCGGTGTCAGCACGATCGATCTGAGAATTCTGCTCGAACAATGTTACGTTATATTGACGTAAATACCGTTGTCCCATCCACTGTCTAAACTTTTGCATATTTCGTGAACTACCCTGTACACATATGTATATTTATCCATTTACCAATGGTATGGGAAACATTTCAAACGAGATACGAGCCCATTTGGAATTTGCATCAGAAATTTCGTTAACGTTCCTCTGTACCTGGCATCGCCCAACATCAGTGCGTATCATTCTCATGTACACAACACGTGAATGAATAAGGCTCTTCGAGTGTATTGGGCATGTAGCTGTTGAAAATAACGATGAAGCAGTGGAGTGTCATTGATTTCTGTTTGTACATTGAGGAGAGCCAAAATTGGCGCTCCATTATTCGGCGAAAAATATCCAATTCAGAAACCGCAAGCCCGTGAATTAAGGACAATCCTATTTATTAAAGGAGAAGTACATAAATTAAGTTAGCCACATAAGCCATCGGCTAACTTCAAGCCTAAGGCTTTTTATTGGTCTGTGCTATAGCTATATGTTGATCATACTCGAGGCGGGAAATTCAAATACGACGCGCGAAGGGCGTCATCAGTCTCGTTCGATTGAGAAAGAACAGCATAAATTAAATATAATGTGCATTAAGTTGGTCAAATAGGGTATTGGTTAACTTCATACATAAGACTGTGTCCTCATTGGTCAATGTAATCGTCATATCGTGGTCATATTTGAGGCGGGAAATTTAAATAGAGCTCGTGAAGGGCGTCATCGAGGTCATCCTATTCACGAAAGCACAATGGAACTTAAGTTGGTCAAATAGGCATTCAGCTAACTTCACACGTAAGACTCTGTCCTCATTGGTCACTGTAATCGTCATATCGTGGTCATATTTGAGGCGGGAAATTTAAATAGAGCTCGTGAAGGGCGTCATCGAGGTCATCCTATTTACGAAAGCACCATGTAAATTAAATTGGTCAAATAGGCAATCGGGTAATTTCATACGTAAGACTGTGCCCCCATTGGTCACCGTAATCGCCATATTATGGTCATATTTGAGGCGGGAAATTTAAATAGAGCTCGTGAAGGGCGTCATCGAGGTCATCCTATTTATGAAAGCACAATGTAAATTAAATTGGTCAAATAGGCTATCGGTTAACTTCATGCGTAGAACTTTGTTTTCATTGGTCAATGTAATCGCCATATGATGAGTAGGAAATTCAACTACGCAAGCAGATGAATTGAGTTGGCCACATAGGCCTTTGATATAATATCGCAACCCTTTGAAACAACATCCCTTTGAAATTATCGTAACAATTATCAACGAGGCCTAAAAACTCAGTACAATAGTTTTCCAACTTGGCGCGTGTGAATTTCTCCATTTTCGTGGATCCTAAATTATGGACATTCGAGGATTTGAAACACATTGAAACTGTGTTCACGAGGATGCCATTGTCGGTCGCGTTGCGCTCTCCGAATCCTTTGATCACTGAACTATTGGATAATTTTGTTTATGGACTCGGCAAGCTCCATTACTCATCTCTATTTATAGTCTCTTTTCATTCAGTTCTCTCGTTGTTTTATTACTTCGTTCTATTATCCCATGTTCGGTGCTTTTGACTTGAAAAAAATTGAAATATGAGTTAATAGTTTCAGAAAAATACAATAACAGTTTTTTATATTATTTGTCGTGAGTGAACTCGGGGAATCCACATTATTTTGTGCTTGATTCAAGTATTTTGTGCTTGATTCAAGTATTTTTGTGCTTGATTTAAGTATTTTTGTGCTTGATTCAAGTATTTTTGCACTTGATTCAAGTATTTTTGTGCTTGATTCAAGTATTTATGTATTTGATTCAAGTATTTTTGTGTTTAAGTATTTATGTACTTGATTCAAGTATTTTGTCCGGTCTATACATGAATATAATAATGCTGACGTTAATCATGGTACTAATAATGATATAAGATCATTCTCTGAAAAATATAATAAGTTTTTCTCCCTGCTCAGGGGGATCTAAGGTACACTGTGAGACTGAGTGAAGGTATGAGTTGATTCTAATCCTCCCGAGGTGTATCACTACTGTTTCACCGGGTCTCCGTTAACTGGAAATCCCGGGATATTCGGAGAATGGTTTTTCTAGGTTTACGATATGGTCCTTCCAGCTCCAACGACTAGCGGGGGATGCTCTCTCCGAATGAGGTTCAGGATAGATAGAAATGGGGAGAGAATATTGAGGTCCTGTGGTAGTGGTGCACATTAATGGGCTAAAGCTTTTAATCGGTCTTTATCCTTTTTTGATAAAATTATGTTGAGGAGAGTGAAGTTCTATTCTTTTGAAATTTCGAAAAATTTGGTTTTTTGATCGCTACAAATAGAGGAGCTCATTAGTTTTAATTACGACATTGAAAATTTATTCCAAATGATGAAGAAAAATAAAAAAAATTTTCCATTGTCAATGAGAATAAATTATTCTGTTAATTGATTGATATTAATGGAGTAGAGATTCAGGTGGGGTTCAGATCAAAGGATCATGGTGATCAAGGTGATCGAATAATTGGATGAGGTTCTGATTAATTGGGTAAAGGTTTTTTTCATTAGAAATTGGTCGGATTGAATTGATCTGAAGTTGATGAAATCATTTGATCCTGTTGGGATGATCCTTGGGAGGACCGAGTCTATTCAGAATGTACATCTCCACCTTTTGATGTGAACGACTGATCCATCAATCGATCCCACGACAGATTCCAATAAAATTAGAATCAGACGAGCACATCAGTAAAGCAAAACCAGAATTCATTAAATGTTATTAATGTACATATTTATAAAGAACATTTTTTGTTCTTCAAACATTTTCATACAACAATTTTATCGTAATAAGTCAACTCCTTATTTCTAAATTCATTTTTCATGAATATCAATTCGAACAGAAAGAATGAAAAATTAATTAAATTGAATAGAAGCTGTGCTGCAAAGTCATATTACTCGTTCCCTTGATAATTCCAAAATAAATCTTTTGAAAAGTGTAGTCAGACGAATATGATCAGATTTAGATCATACTACCAAATAAACACAAATACAAATAAATACAAATAAAAATACAAATATAAATAAATACTACAAATAAATTTGGATCTGAATGATTTCATGTTCCCTCATCTCAGACTGAAATCATCTCCAGTCCATCAGATCCTGATCTAGATCTCCTCAGTCCTACCATTATTCTTTATCAAACTTATTTATCATTAGATAACCCTTTATAATTACTAAGGCATTTAAATTACAGTTCAACAATAAACACAACCACATTTCATCCCACCACTTTAATTATTATCGATTCCACTAATGGAAGTGAAAGAATTATTCCCAACCGGTCTGACATCTACCCCTTGAAACTTCCTCAAAATATTAAACCACTTTTTAAAAATATGATTAACAAATTTATTAATTTATCGTCAGGAAATTAAGCCTCAAAAGAGTTCGAAGGACAAAACATTTTGCGATTAATTCACTCGGTTGGAAAAATAATTCACTTGGAATTAACACTGTTCCCCTTTCCCCCAAAAATTGATCAACTGAAAAAATATTATCCCCTGAAAAAAATAATTCTAAAATCCCCGGAATTCATAATAAAAAACCCTTCGGAGTTTTTCTCGACAATTCCTCCCCAGCGAGGAGGGTGAGAATTTTATTATTCTATTATATCGCGCGGGGTAACGACTCGTGTATGCGCTAGGTGGACCAGTACACGAGCTTGCATAACGAATTACGCTCCTGGGCGTCGTAATTCAATTTTCCAGAGGGTTTCATAGGGGTGAGAGGGAGGTGGGAGGAGTGAACCACCCCCTAGTAGAGCCTCTTCTCGTCTCCGACTCGTCGACGTCGTTGAGATTAACGGCCAGCGCCAAACTGTCCCCAGCTCTGGCCTTTGAATTTTCTGTAATAAATTTTCCGCGAGGAGGAAAAAGGAAAAAAATATTTATCAGGGTGGGAGTGAAAATGAAATGAGGAATGAGACGGGAAACAAACAAATTTTTGTTGTGGCCGGGGCGGGATGAGGATGGAATGAGGGCCTTTTCGAGTGGATGTGGGAAATTCAGAATTCAGGGATTGTGAAGAGGGAGTGGGTTTGTCCCTGTTGTCACGTCCATTGTCCTCGCCGGATAAATGCCAGGACAAACGGCTAGACGACGGGAAATGGCCCACTATTGGGCAAATGAGGTTCAAGTTTTCGGGGGAGGGTAATATTTACTGTGATTTATCGTATGAAGTGGTTGAGGGGAAATTTGGATCAAAAAGTTGGAATTGGAATTTGAAATTTAGCCGATGGGGTCAGGTTTTAACTGATTAGGTCGGTCTTTATGGGAAATTGATAAGGTTTTGATGCAGTTAATTTGTTAAAAAATAATGACAGCAGGACTGAGGAGATCCTGATCAAAAGCTGATGGAGTGGAGATCATCTGTCATAAAATTACTCTGATCCAAATTTGGTTCTGTTCCCCTGTCTTAACTCAGAAGTCAGATATTCTGAAAGTAGTATGATCTAAATCTGATCATACTCGCCTGACTACATTTTTCAAAAGATTTATTTTGGAATTGTCAAGGCAACGAGTAGCATGACATTGTAGCACAGCTTCTATTCAATTTATTTAATTTTTCATTTTTTCTGTTAAAATTGATATTCATGAAAAATGAATTTAGAAATAAGGAGTTGACTTATTACGATAAAATTGTTATATGAAAATGTTTGAGGTACAAAGAACGTTCTTTATAATTATGGGTATTAATAATATTTGATGGCAGTAATGCAGGTAGGGGATAAAAGCTGTGAAAGGTACGTAGCAAATCCCTTTGTTGGTTTACTGATGTCATCGTCTGACTCTAATTTTATTGAAATCTGACGTGGGATTGATTGATGGACCTGTCGTTCACTCAGAAGTGGAGATGAACATTCTGAATAGATTCGATCCTATCAAGCATCATCGCAACTGGATCAAATGATTTCATCAACTTCAGATCACTTTAATTCGATCAAATTCCGACGACACTCCTACTCATAAAAAATATTGATTTTAAAATTCAATAATTTTTTTTGCCTCTTCAATTGGATCTTCAAGAAGTTGAACAAATTTTACTTAAGTATCCACTCCGCCTTTTTGGATCCACAATCAAATATTACCTTTAAAATTCAATAAGTTTCTTCCAGTTTCCTGAATTCTCTTCAAAAAGTCAGACAAATTTTCCTTTTCCTCTGATTTTAAATTAATCAGAACCTCATCCAATTATTTAATCACTTTTTGATCCATCGTCAGGTCCGTTCTCCTCCTCCTCTGAATCAACTGAGTCTTCTCAACTGTCACCCTAATTCCTCAACGACTAACGACTCGCAGTAATAATTAAGAAGCCCCATTTGGTTCAACAAAATCGCTCTCTCTCTCTCTATCTCTGTCGCCAGATCTCTTCTCCACAATTTCATCAACGGACCCCCAAGTTGTCCCTACCCTCCATCAACCCATTAGACTCCCAGTGGATTAAATCAAATTTTCCAGCGGAAGAATTCATAATAAAAAATCGAAACTTGAAAAATATGATTTAAGAAAAGCCAGTGAAGCTTTCGAGTCTCTTTCGGAATCCATAAGACGCCGTTTCACCGATGCACATTCACTTTGAAACCCAAATGGCTCTGGAAACTGTATTCCATGATTTCCACTTCTCCTTCCTCTTACATCTGCCTCAGAGCATTGAGAAATGGAGCGCATCGCTTGGGAATAGGAAATATAGCCCACAATGCGAAAATTCTTTTTAGTTTGAGGTGAAATGCTGTCGTTGCTCTAGTGCTGTTATGCAGTGTTTTATTTTACCTGGAATAAAAAAAAAAATCAGGGGTTCGAAAGGGAGAAAGAGTGAGAAAAGAGAGAAAACACATTAAACAAATAAAAAAAAATGGGAGGAGGAAGTTTATGTTGATAAACAGAAATTTGTTGATTGAATAATTCGAGTGATTTAATTATGTCGACTTTTATCAATTAGTTAACGATTTATTTCGATGAAAACCTTATCGATAATTCCTTTTTCCACGTTCATACGTTGTAATGCTGGCTGTAATCGATGATATAAAATGCTATCAATAAAATATGGCCTTGATGCCCATAAAAAGTCTTTTACACACATTTTTACGACTGAAGGAGGAATAACCAACTGCAGGTGAATTTTTACGATGGTCGGACGACGGGGGCGGGGGTGGGGGTGGAACGAGAGCTCTCCTGTTCCTTTGTTTTTAAATGAGTTGGATTAGTCTAGAGTTTTAGGTCATTTGTTGTGATTTTAATTATGATAATTTTCGTGGTAATGTAGATAGAGCCACAATGACGCAGTCCATGAGGTCCTGATCAGGATCATCTCAGTGCTACTGCCATTATTTTTTAATAAATTAACTGCATCAAAACCTGATCAATTTCTGATGTCAAGTCGGGGAGGGGGGTGACTCAGCCTAAACAATGAGAGGTTAATACTTTTGACAGAAATACAAATCAAAATACCGAATAAAAACTTGATTTCTTGTTTGTTAAAGTAAACAAACTGAAAAGTTGTCAGAACTTGACACAATTTTATTATAAAGACAGGAGAATAATATATATAGTATCGAAATTTGTTATAATTAAACACTTGGAATAACCTGGGTCACAGTGTAAATAAACAATGTATATTTGAACATTTTAAATAAAAAAAACTCAGGGCCTCTGACCTGAATTTTCACTCGAGTAAATCGTTTCACATTTTCTGTCAGTGTATTTGCTTGAAACGGTCAAGGGTTGAAGACCTGCTTGATTTTTACAGTCGATTAGGCGCGGTGAAAGGTCAATCAGACATTGGAGGAAAAAATTTTCTTTGAAACGGCGGCGATAAGGCATTTCGGATTTTTTTCCACGACGATTGAGAAATTTTGCGAAACGAAAGGCTGAAGTAGCTGCTCAGCTTCGGAAAGATTGTTAAACAGCTTTAACAGTTTGATTAAAATAAAGTCGATCAATTAAACAAGACATGTCGTCAATTAAACATGATAAGTCGTTCCCGTCATCAATTATATGAATAAAATATTATTAAATGGTTTGCAGTGAAGGATTTTGAGGAATGGAGTTTATTATATTTATTGTCTTTTAGTTTATCTCACTCATTACTGATTCAACTTATTTTACCTTTGGTGTATCAATAACTACTCTATCAATGCATCCGATTACCTTATCCACCGATAGAACAAACGAGTAGCGATGTTGTGGACTAGAGGCATTCAAAACATCGTCAGGGCCGTAGCGAGAGGTTAAAATTCCTCACGACATTGGGGGCCCAATCGAGTAGAGCTATCTTCCGGTCGTTTTCAACTTCAAAGTGCTTGAAATTCTTTACTTATGTAACATTGGTGTACTTTGTGAAGATAAACATTCGCGTTTTATTTAACTTATGAATAATCAATATTGGACTCTTGTTCCAATCAATTTTCCTTCGATGTTTCTCTCTGATTATAATTATCTTCGAATTATTGGATGCCATTGAAAATCGAATATTTACGGGTACATTTCTTTCTGATAAATCCACAAATTTATTTATTTATTTAACCTGTCGGATTTCTCCTTATGTTGTAAACCATAACATAATTTGTACTGAATAATTATTTCTGTGGATGATGTTTATGAGTCCATTACCCCAACGTAAAAACTACAGAACAAGTTGTTTGAACGAGCTTGAAATTACTCTCAATCGATTAAATTCTACCTTCGGGGTGCGCTGAAGTCGTACCCCTCCCTCCCAACGGATTGATCTTGTGACTGTTCATCCCTGGGCGCCGAAAAAAATTCTCACCCCCTTGGGTGCGGACGCTGGAAGATGAGTTGGGGGAAATAAATAGACGAAATCCGGATTTTTCGTCGCTGAGAGATGAAAGAGTTTCCGGAAACGAGGTAAATGGAGAGAGGTTGATGCAATCAATGTACCTTGGCCATTCTCCTGCGGATAATTTAACGGAGAGACGGGATAAAAGAGTAAATTCTATAATTCCGGTGCCTTTGACGGTCTCTAATGAATCTCCGGGGGTTCAATGTGGACTCTCACATCAAAAGTTGAGGATATATTTTCATCAAAGAACTTTTATTATTTATTTTGTGATCTTTAAAGCTTGAAGGGCAAATTGTGGAGAAGAAAAATATTGTGGAAACGAAAATCATTGTACCATAAAAAAATCGTGAAGGATCAGTTGTAAAAAATTGTGGAGCTATTGAGGCAAAATTTTTCGCCATTTTTCATAAAATTCTGAATGGAGACCTTTCACTTTTGGTCACTAAAACGTTCAGCGGATCTCGCATTTTTAAAAATTTCTGTTTGTGTTCCAATTTCGCTCGCTCCAGGGTAGGTCATGAAATCGAGATAAATTGAATGATAATTGTAAATTTTTCGTCTTCAATTTTAGTTTATTTTGTAAAATAATACAGTTTGTTTATGTATTTCCAACAGAATAATTCAATAATCCACGAGTGCTGATAATGACAATCGCGTATTAAATTTAATGAATAATTTTCGAATTGTTACATTTGAAATGGTCAATTGTGTTCTCGTATTCAACAGAAAATTGAGAGTTCGTTTTTTTTGCTGATACTTTCAAAAATAATATTAATAATACTTAAAATACTTAAATACTTCCTTAAATATCAAGTAAAAATATTCGAAAATTATAATTATCTAGTCGATCATTAAATATTAAATATTGAAATACCTAAAAAATTATATATTAAAAATCTCGTCTGATATTATTCAAAAATTTGGTATTTCTATACCAAAAAATCGATTCATTCGTTGATTTATAGGTCACAACTGATATTGAAATATTTAAAAAATTAGATATTAAACATAATATATTAAAGATCTCATACGAAATTATTTAAATATTTAGTATCTCTCCCACCAAAATCGCTTCCCCAAAATCAATTAAATTAATTAATTCAATTAGTAATAACAAATTTGTTCTATCGGTTCACAAACTTGTGTCATAACTTTAAATATATTTAACTGCAATTAATAGAATAAAAAAAATGTTTGCCCTAATATTCTCACATTAAATATCTCATTATCAGGCATTACATACCCCGGCTACTACGTCGCAGCTGCTCTTTTATCCGGTGAATAAAACATTGAATCTATCTCCCGAATTATCCACTGTAAGAGTGACAAAGGATCTCCAAGAAAGAAAAATATTTAAGAGGAAAGAAAAACTCGGGGAAAAATCCACCCGAGTTTTTTAATATCCCTCCGCCACTGTAATTATGTCGGCAGCCTGTTTGCTCAGATCCTCTTCTTTTTATATAATTAATTAACTGATACTGGAGGTTCAACTGACGCAATAAAAAACTTGGACTTCCCCCGAGTTTCGTAATTTTCGAGTCTCTCTGTTTGGCGAACTGTTGATTCTGTAAACAATGGAATGAAAGGGGCTTTTCTCGTTTGAGTGACGTTACTGCGGTTCATTGTTCAATGGAGTTGTGATTTAGTAACAAAAGTTTTGCGGTGTTACCTTAAAAAAAAATTAAAAAATGAATTTAAAAGGGGAGAGGGCCGACGAAAATTTTTTCCGAATTTTCTGGGAAAAGATTCGACGGTTGAAACACAGACAAATCGACTCTGGGAAATGTGATGAGGGGATGATAATTAAGAAACTTGCTAATTTGCAAATAGCAAGAAATATGTAAATTATGGAAATTTTTGGTGGAGTTTTTAATTTGTTTATTCGGTTTTTTCCCGATTTTTTATGAATTTTGATCGCTCTGATCTCGAATAGCGAATCTTCCCGTTATAAATTTATCGGAAAACCGAATAAAAACGCGAATTTTGATGGAGAGGGTGTGGAATATCGTCAAAAATGCCTGCGAAAGTCTCACAACTGAAATAAACAAATTATTTTTTCAATTTTCCAGGTAATTTATTGTGAAAAAAATGGAAATATAAAACATGCAAATTCTGTCCAAAAGCTATCGCCCGAGGACCTTTGGCCAAACTAAAACGAGTTTAATGTCCTTTTTCATGTTTGTTCTCCTCTTCTCATCATTCAGCACAAAAAACTTGCAAATAACAATTCAAAAGGGATGTTTTTTTCATTAAAAAATTTCTACCATCACCGAAAGCGCTCAAAGCAAGTCAAATATATTTTTTCCCTTCGTGCAAATATTGGGGCGAAAGATTTACGAATGAAAAATATGGAAAAAACTCCTTTCACCGAGTAAAATACGCAGTGACATTGGTATCCATTCGGGGGTAGTGAAATACGCGGGGGAAAGGGAGAAGAAAAAAAATGTGTGACGTGACAATGAATTCATGAATCGCTGGAGAAAACTGCACTAACGCCTCTGCAACTTCCGTAAATATACAAAACACGTCGAGGACGAAGGCTGGAGAGGGAATGTGGCGCATGGGGCGGCGTTATGTCGGCAAATACTCGGGGTAAGAAAATGTTTTTGTAAGTGAGGAGGAGCGGAGCGAGATTCTTGATGATAAAAAAAATTTTTCACCTCTGAAATAGTGGGTTGTGTTGTAAAGCAATAGAAGAGTCATTTGATGAATTTGTTTATAATTGGAGTCGAACGAAACCGAACAAAGAAAACTGAAAAAAAATTTAAAGAGAATCTGAATTGGAGAGAAAAAAATTACGTTTTAATGTAGCGGGAATCGAACCCGGGTCTCCCAGTACTGCGCCGAGGGTTCTTACCGACTGAGTGACCGGATACCACAAAAAGTCACTCTCAAATTCATCAGAAATACTGCGTAATCTTCTTGAAGCATCAAATAATTTGAAGAGAATTAGAATTAGAGAGAAAAAAAATTACGTTTCAACCCAGCGGGAATCGAACCCGGGTCTCCCAGTACTGCGCCGGGGGCTCTTACCGACCGAGCGGCCCGGTACCACAGACATTCATTCTTAAATTCAATAGAAACGCTGCCTTCGATTCCCTCGGAATCAAGAAATTAGAAGAGAATTAGAATTAGAGAAAAATAATTTATGTTTAATGGCAGCGGGAATCGAAGTCGGGTCTCCCAGCATCGCGCCGGGGGTTCTTACCGACTGAGTCACCGGATACCCCAGAAATCTACCCCCAAATTCACCAGAAAAACCGCTTAATCCGCCTCGAAAACCCCCCCTCCCAATAAATTAGGAATTTCCCTCTCATTTAAATGAATCCACCCCCGTAAAAAATTTAATTTTCATAATTTTCCATCCGAAACGTCAGAACTAATTACCCACCAGTCCAACACCCAACTTTTTCTAATTTTCGCCGAAAAAAAAATGGCGGTTAATGTGAGCCGTCTCAACGCCCCTAAATTTGGCCTATAAATTCACATTTAGGTTCGTGGAAAATGAAGCGCGGGGGTTGTCCCACGGATGCGGCGAATTCGCGATGCAACGCTGCATCGTGCACGAAACGAGACAAAGTACATCGGTAGGGGGTGGAAGGGGGTGGTAGGGGGTGTGGGAAACCGCGCATCTAAATCATGCTAAGCCATGCTTACGCAGCTGCGAATTATGTTATTACTTAGACTGTCGAGGCAAACATTCGGCATCCCTTACCGTCTCGGTACCCTTGGGTATTGCTAATTAATCAAGTTGTGAGTGTGTATACTCGGTAGTATGACTTATCGCTCGTAAACTTGTCACTAATAATATTGGAGGCCGTTAATTTATGAATTTTCTTAGAAAGCTTAACTCGATTTTCCAAAAGTTTTCCAGAAATTTTGCGATTGTTGACGACAGCGGAAAAAATATTTAATTAAATATATAAGTAAATTAATACACTTAGTTAAAGTATATTTTATCATTATTTAAAGTGCATTTTTAATTGGTTCTGGTATCTTCCATTTTTCATGACAATATTGACAAAAAAAATTAATTTTTCATGGGCTATTATATACTGTAAATAAATTAAAGAGTTCAAAAATGTTTGTCTTTAGTATGTGTACTCAATGTTTTAAAAATGACCGCAAGATGGCGGTATTGTATTTGCGGGGGCCCTGATGACCAGAGGGATCCCAACTCCTCAGTACGTCGTACGCCCCTGATATTGTTTTGAATGTCTTTATTCCATAATAACATCGTTATTCTTTAGTTTTTTTGAGGGATCAGTGGAATTGGTGACGTGGTTCGTAATAGTTAGTAGTAGAATAGTTAGTAATTTACGGAACAGTAAATCGATAATGAGTGAATAAATAAAAAATACTACAAATTTACTGAATTGTTATAATTAAGGCACATCCAGCCATTTCTGAAAATCCTCCTCGGTAAACCCTTTTCGTGATAAATTCAAAGTTTTTCCTCCATTTATGAGAGGTCGAATCCACATATTAATAATAAACAATAAAATACTAAGAAAATCAATGTTTTATTGATTTCATCGTTGAAAATTGAATATACTCGAACCGATATTTTTTCTTTAGTTATAAATTTATTATTCCATTGAAATTTCTAAATGTCGTTCTACTAAATGTTTTTGTTCATTGCAAAACTATTTTTCCACAAATAAACAAACTCATTTGCAATATAAATTCCCCATAATTCATTGAATTAACGTCACGATTCGAGTCGATTACGTTTCGAAAAATATTTTTTATATTTTTTTTCTAGTAATTTGTAGTGAATTTTTATGGTGGATATTTTTCCTGGCTCTTACCTACCAACAAACCATCGAAGATGGAATAAATTCGCTTGCGGTCGAATGTAATGAAACTCAATCCACTCCAGGCAATATAGACCGTCCCATCGCAAGGTGTATTTCCCCGATACAAAAATAGAGGGAGAGAAAAAAGCGCGGGAAAGTGGATATTCTCGTATAGATGACGTTTAAGTGCCCCAGGAAAGAGGATTACACGTCATGGAGCAGAGTGAACCCGTCGGTGGTTGGCTCCTCACAATGTGTACGACCTCTCCCACTTCGGATTACTATCGCATAAGAATGAAAATAAAGTCGATAGGGGAGACCAGGGCAGCCAGCGATGTCTCGGTTCTTTCTTTATTTTTTTATTTAAAAAAAGACATTGACATTCTTCCTGTCGTTAACTACTAGATTTTAATTGGAACCAGGTTAATAAATGAATCGACGTTTAAGGAAGAGCAATTTAATTATATTTTTAGCAGTCGTCGAACTAACAAACGATCTCGAAGTCTCAAAAACCAAAGCATCGCTATCATGGTTTCTTTCTTTCCATAAACAGAGATTTGTTTATGTTATTTAATAAACATTCATTAGAGTGTTCGTCGTAAGACTACACACACGGTCTCTCCAAGAAGTAAATGACGTCATAATATAATAAATATAAACTTATAGAGGTCTGTAATATGATCGTATTTTTTTTTCTCTTTTTAATATTTACTATCTCTTACTAATATTTATTGTCTAAAATATAATTCAAATATTTGGCGCCTATTTGCTCCAGACTTGTAGTTTCCGTCGGAATCGTAAAAATTTGTTGGAATATGGGGCCCATCGTAAGGAAATATCTCCTATTTAATTACAGGTCTCAATCTTTATTTAATTTTTAATATTTTATTCTAGTTAATTAACAGTATGACTTACCATCAGAATAAAATTTTCAATTCCATTATTTTCCAGGACGAAATGTTTATTTTTCAAAAGACGAATTTTCATGTCCTCAATAATGACCTTACGTTAATCCTATCAATTCGTGTTCTCCAAAATAATCATTTCATCCAACAAAATAATCGAATTGAAATTTGTGCTCTGATGGTAATTTACCTACCAAATTAAAAACATTTCCCTAATCTGTGTAGCAGATGGGAAATCCATCCGACGTATCGTCTACCGGGTTTTACCGCAGGTTTAGACTCATTCTAATAACAGTATTAGACTACGTCATGGAATTCCGCATTATCAAGCCGTAAAAATGATAAATAAATTCCATCCCGAATGGCTAGAAGTATGAAATGGCGGAGTGGAGGGTAGGGGGTGTTGAGAATGAGACGGAGCGTGTGTTATAGCGATAAAGCAACGGACGATTAACAATGGAATTGTTCCACCAGTGTTATGCGAGGTGTTGAGCGTCCCGTGGGGGAGATTATCATCATTCTTGCGGTATTTTTAATTAAGATGGTGTTTGCCGTTGCCCCTTTTTTTAATCCAATCCAACGTCTTTTATCTCACATTATAAATTTACACCTTCACTTTATCGACGTTTTCATGACACGAGAGGCTGATTGTGATTACCGTGAAGGAGCCGGTTGTCGGACGACTGAGGATTTGACATAAAAAACGTGCGAATTTCACTTTTTTTCATCAATTACGGTACCTGATGATTCGCACGTCATTCCATGCGATGTTTTCTCGACAGAATAATATTTCAAACACTTTTCTGTCATCCACATTTGTAAATATACACTCGTCGTTAGATTTTAAAACGACATGGTTTCAGAAAAAAATGTATTATGCTGAGAATTTCATAGTTTTGCTTGGATCGAATTAATTTTTTGATAAATATCAAACCACATTACTCTGGTACGAGGTGTAGCATCGCCGACAGTCAGCCGAGGTTGGGCCAACACCTTGGCTGAGTGTCGGCCGACTGTCGGCCAGTCGTTATCTCCTTCTAGGGTACCTCCAGGGCATTTCCTACCCTTTCTTTATGGTTTCCGTTGCTTGGTAATTAAGTTTGATTCACATAAAACCTTAATTTCGAAGAATCATTGTCTTCTACTTGGATTCGTGCCAATACTGTATTACCGACAGAGTAATATTCAATTTTCCTTTATTTTATCGCAATTTTCTCCCGGAGTATTATACGAAAAACGTATAATCACCTTCACGATTGAGGTTATGGACACCGAATGCCATCAGACCCGTGTTTCCGGTACTCGTGGACCAAGTTTCCGGGTGAGGTAAATTAACGAGGATTAATAGAGAGTAATTCCGAGAATCGAGGCGTGAATTGGACGAAGAGCGATCAAAAGGAAAATGGAAAGAGGGAAATTGTCAAATAAGCTACGGTCAAACGATCGCAGAACCGATAAAGGCGGGAAATTCAAACAAAAGAACTGACGATTGAGTTTGGAAAGGAATCGCGTGCGTTATTCGTCCTTTACGCACGTCCTTTGTTTATATTTTTTTTTTATTTACGTATTTTTAAGCCAAATGGTTTACTCTGTCTTAATGTTGAGTTTTATCGTTTTTAGATTTTAATAATTGGAAGCCAGGTTAATTAAAAGAATAGACGTTTTATTTCTGATGATTATGTGTTCACACTTCGAGAGCAGTCGACGAACTGAACAAACGATCTCAAAAACCAAAGCATCGTCATCATGGTTTCTTCCTTTCAATGAACAACGATTTCTTTATATTATTTAATAAACATAAACTGGAATTTTCGTCGTAAGACTCCGCAGACGGTTTCTCCAGGAAACAATGACGTCATAGTATTGATATAGACTTATATAGGTCTGTAATATAATCATATTGTTTTTGCTCTTTTCAATAATCGTTTTATCAGTATAGAAAATTCATCTGTCATCAAAATTCTTTTTCGGATTATCAGCGTTTGCGTTTGGACAATTTTTACCGCACTTGTTGCATAATGCACTTCTCCGCTATTTTGAATTCTCGTTGCCATTTATTCCATCAACAATGCGTTCCTCGTCACTGCATACTAATGACAATCCACTGAAAATAGATACAAAACAGTTATCTCGAAAATAACGAGTTCTCAGAGTATAAATTAAAGTCATGGTGCACTGTACTATTCCAGACAGGTATTCATATTTCCGTACGAGTGTACGAGGGTTGTTTCAATTATTTTTTTTTCTCACCCTGAGGACTGGGGGGGTTGCCTCCACAATACGTCACGTGTCGAGCGGGGATTAAAGGGAATGCCAGTACGTGAGACATATGAATCGACCCCCATCCCCCTCGTCATCCCTTTCCACCCTCACCCAGTGTCCCATAGTCCTGGTGTCGACCTTGTTTCGCGTATTCTCTTCCTTCGTTTCATTCGAGTTTCGAAATTTATCTCTTTCTGATGGAACGGGAGATGGATACGTTCCTAGAGCTCGACGAATACCTTCTGCTCTTTATTTGTGGGGTATTCGGTTGAATTGTGGGGGTGAAGATGAAGGGGGGGGGGAGAATACAGTTGTCATTTTGTTGTGAATGGAAATTTTTTTTAGTTTGTGACTGGAAAAATTATAATCGGTCGAGTTTGAAGGAGATTTGACCCTCGGGTTGGTATTTTATTGACGGTATGAGGTATTTTTGGATGTTACCAGCGGTCATTTTTTAAACTAATTGCTCAGTAAAATTGAAAACAAATTGAACATAATAAAAAAATAGATAAAAAATTTTATGATTTTTGAAAAACGAGATGTGTCTCTTCTGACTATCGACCAGTTTTTGATGTATATCTCAAAATCTAGGGGAGATAGAAAAATTTTTATTGGAACCTTTTTTGTGGAGTGATTCGAGAGCTACAACAAATGTTATTATAAAAATTCTCGTATCTGTCTTAAATTCGGAGATATCGCCCAAAAACTCGGCTCAGAGATAAGTCAACTTGTCTCCTTTTACCACTTCGCTCCGAGATTCGCTGACGATAAAAAACAAAAATAAAAATCTTTTGAATTTTATCTAAGAAAAGAAAACATCATTTCAATGAACTCAAAAAAGCGTCTCAATTTTTTTTACCAAAACTTCAACTTAAGCCAGACAGAATTCACGAAATTCAATCACTTTTTTAAAAATATTTCTTCAATTTTTTTGCAGGATGAAGTTATTGAATTTTTTATTAATCAATGGACGTTATAAAAATATCAAAATTTAATACTTCGATGTTAAAAAAATCTTCCATCACTTCTGCAATATATAATTCTCGAATTCTTATCAGCCATTACCCAAGAAAAATGTGATAAATATCTTGCGAAAGGAAAATTTATTCTTCCCACCCTCACTGGACTCTCAGATTCTCTCCGTTATCGGCTATTAATTCACCCCCACACCTCGACCCCCTTCCCCCTCTCCCCCTCCTCTCTGTCAGGTAAGTTAACAAATTTCAAGTGCAGGACGCAAGCGATTTCTGTAGAAATTCCAATAGTTCTAGTTTTATTGGGCCTCATCGAGTTACTGCGAATGCCAGGAATTTAAAATAGTGCACTCAAGCCCTCTCCATTGTAGAGTATATCATTCCGGCTGTTTCATTACCTCCATATTTAATTGGCAGAACCCGAGAATATTTGAACGGGAATATTGAAGGATTTTTGAAGTAATGCAATTTACAACTTCATTATCGATTAATTTGGTGAACGGGGAGAGTGAGGACGGCGGTGGTGAAATATAATTATGGAAAATGCAATTAAGGGGATGCATTAATCAACGCATTGTGCAAACACAACATAACGATCTTCCAGGTACGTGATTACTATAAACATGAAACGAGGAAACTCATCAGCTGTGAGTGATCATTTTTCAGTTGCGTTTACCAAAATTTATGAGATGAAAAAGGGGAGAAAATGTGGCGCAAGTGGTAATTTATGGTATTTCGAGAATTTGATCGTTTCGTTTTGTCGGGTTTAGGGTATTCTGTTACTGATTAATGTTACTTCAGGTATTTGAATTAGCTCTATCTTCAGGTCGGTATTTTACTGACGGAGAGCGCGATTTTGAATATTTTTAGTTGAGACATTTTGCGAGTAATTGCAGCAGTAAAATTCGAAAAAATTGGATACAAAGTCAGTATTATCTGAATTAAATTGAGGAAAGTATTGATATTTTTAAAAAATAATTCCTTCTGATAAATAAATAATCGAATTTTATTCCCAGACGGTGGATTCCCTTTTGCGAAATCGAAAAAATTCCGATTTTAGTCTTTGATTAGAACAGAAATCTTTATTTTCACTTTTTCTTTTGATAACTGAACGATAATTAAATTAACGAAAAAATTACAATTCCAAACGTGATCAAGCTACTCCAAAATTCAATTTTAAAGACAAAATATTAATTTATTTAGTCCTTTAAAGCTTCCGAAAATATTAAATATTTCAATAATCAGTAGCAAGTGTTAAAACCAGACAATTTGCCTCATCTCGGACCCCACATTTTGACCAATATCTCCGAAACCACCAGAAATACCGAAAATTTTGTAATTACCTTTCTTATAGCTCTCACTTCGCTCCACAAAAAACGTTATAATAAAAATTTTGCCATCTCCCTTAGATTCCGAGATATCCATCAAAAACTGCTCCATCATCCAAAGTGATTCATCTCCTTTAACCCTTTGCTACTGATATTAACTTTCAAAAGTTATTAAATTAAGTAATTTAAGCTATAAATTACTTACGTAAATTAAGTCCATTTCAAAGGTCATTAAGATAAAGTTATTCAGTTAATTTAAGGACTGATTAATTTAAATTAATTAAATAACTCAAATAAATTCCAAAACAAACCGTAGAATCCACCTGGTGATTCTCCCAATTTTCATTTCGACTTCTTTTTCCAGTGATTTCCACAGGATATTTTTTCATTCAATATTTTTTATTCCACTAATTATGAATAACGATGTTAAACCAGTGAACTGCCCCGATGAGCCCGTTAAACATCTTTCATAGAATCATTAACTGCTTCAGGCGAGATCTGAACTCAGCATCTCGGTAAGTTCTTCCATCTTGACGAATGAGGGGCTAATGCTTGAAGAACGTTCTGATGAGTTCACAGCAAAAAGCTCCCACCAGGATTTTACTCTCTCCAACGTACTCAGCAGGAACGAGAGACATTGAAGTTTCGAGAGTTGGGCTCCAGGGGCTTCTCCAAAGTTTCTGCATTCAGGGGAATAATTACAGGAGTTATAGACAGCAGAGCTGCTCGAAGATTTTTCAATGAGTCGCGTCAAAATGTGTAATTTTAATGGCACAAATTGCTCAGTGAGTGAGAAACTTTGCTTTCTGGGTCCACATTAATTGTTAACAATGGAATTAAATTGGAATTGAGGGGAATTCTGGCAACTGTTGTACAGTTTGAATTTTATTGAGATGTGAGGGGTTGAGTTTCATTGTGACAGGTCCAGCCGACACCGGTGTATGTTGACATTTGTTACTTCAACAGTACAACTCAACATAAATAAATTCAACAGAAACAACTTTTACGGAATATGAGGCGAAGCGAAACTGTTTGAGTCGATTTTTTTTTCGCAATTGCATCTGTTGCAGAGATTAATTAAATGGAGATTAAAACGAAGAGAAACATTTAATAGAATTACGTCTTTTATGGAAAATTTTATGGAGCTGTTACATAACATTTCTGGAGTGTTTCGTGTTTTTAATGAAAATTTTTGGTGGAAAATTGTGATATCGTTAGTTATATTGGAAAAACTAAACTTTGATGGGAAAATCCGCTTTAAATTCTTGTCAGAAGAATATTTAAGTGGAAAATTATATTTTTCTCTCAGTGCAAGCGAACTTGAGTTTCGCAATTTTTACTGAATATTTCTCTCCCTGAAATCCGACATTTTCGCATCCCCATGAATCCCTGAATGTATAGAATTTCCACTCACCACAAATTTACTTTTTTCATGAGTGAAATAAGCTGAAGAGTCATCTTGAAATAATTCAGGTCTTCTCCCCATCGAATGTAGAACTGCTCCAACTGCATTTTCCACTCAGCAATCGAGCCATCAATTTCAATCCACTATAGAAGCTCCATCTCGAGTTTGAAATATCTCACATAAGTAGATATCCAATCGTGTTTGTCGTTGAATAAAATCAGGACTCAGTTTCACAATGGCGAATGGAGGGCATTAAGTGAAATCATCTACTTTCAATGGAAAGAGTTCTCGGTGAATCCTCCCAGCACCCTTTCAATTCCTCTTCACTCTCGACTTACTCCGTGAAATGAGGAGAATAAAAAAAATGAAAGAAATGCATTGCCATGGAGAATTGGTGAATCAGCTGGATCCTTCTGATTGTGAATTATGGCTGAGACATTTGTGGCTGATGGGGCGATGGGTTTTTCGAAGGTATTCAGCCCATCGTGAGTGATTGGATACATGTACTCTGACAGTCATGGTCCATGGAATGCATCTATTCCATCAAATTTGACAGGATTTTTTTTTATTAGTGTGTGCGGCCTCCAGGAAGGGAGAAGTCGCAGAAAAATTGCTGCGCAGGGCACCAGAATCGAGGGGCAAAATGCTAGAATACTGAAATGTTTTGTATTCGAACATAAATATTTCTATCAATACCGTTAATTTTGGAATTAATGATATGTGGCTTCGTACAATTTACTAAACAGCGCAACAAAATTTAAAGTTCTATTATTTTTTATTAGACTAAATGAAAAATTTGTCGAAATTCTTTAAAAATTTATATCTAGATATCAGTTTGTTTTATTGTGCCCTCTTCATCTTCGTAACTCGTTGTGATTGGTTGACGATGAGCGCCGAATGTGTCCGACTATTGCCGACGTTGGACTGTCATGGGACCTGTTGCATCAGCCATTCGCCGTCCATCTTCTCGTCGCTCGTTCTCAAGGCCGATATAGAAGTTTTCTTGAGTTGATAAATAAATTTTACTAGTCAGGATAGTTATTTTTCCCAGACCTGCAGTTTAATAAAATAGTTAAAACCAATTGATTCATGAGGATCTTAAACTTTGGGAGGAAAATATAATTTTGCCATTTAAATATTCGTTTCACGAGAATTTGAAGGGAATTTTTTAATGAAAAATTCAGGCATTTCTTTGTCGAAATAAATTTGTTTGTCAAAACAAATATGACTGGCAAAATTATATTTTTCTCTCAGTGAAAATCTTCCTTCACACCAAATTATCAAGCAACAAATCTATTGTCAAGTTTTCCTTACAAATAGACACAGGACACAATTAATAAATTGTTAGTGCAGTTTATTAATAATCAGGAGGGTCTACCCTCCCTTCTTCCAGCTCTAGGAAAACTTTTGTTATAAAAAAGGTGACCAGGACCTCACTGGACGTTCCATCAAAGATAGTTTACAATTTTTATTTATTATTTTTTTATTATTCTTCTACCCAACTACCTCATCCGGTTCGATAATTCAATAGTTCGATATAATCTACATTTTTCTCTCAGCGAGTGATTTAAAAAATATGTAAACAAGCAAAGCCCTTCGAACCAGACTAATTCCAGGAAAAACCTGTCCAAAATATTCTGAAAACCAAAACCCTCGCTCATGAATACACAGCGTCGATCCTCTGAAGGAAACGCGACGATTTGAATTCCTCGAGCGATCCAACAAAAGTGGACGCCCAAGTTTTTGAGTGTTCTGGGCGGAAACTGCGAGAGAAAACTTTACCTCGAACTTGTATATTGTACACAGACATCTTTGACCCCAGGAAAATAGTGGATCCTTGACTGCGGGATGTGGAAGGACCTCATACACCGAAAAACATGGGATCAAAAAATCGAGATGAATTCGGGGCGGAAATTTACGTTGGAGTTGTTGATGTTGACGGAGGAGCTCTTCAAGGTGACTCCGATCGTTTACTCTCCTGTGATTAACAAACAGAACTGCAGTCGACTGAACTCCAATCTCGGTCATAACACACGTCTGATTAATTCTCTTTGATGTTTTTGAGGAGCTCTGAGTTGAGGATTAATAAGTTATTTTTCTGGTTTATTTGGTATCTCGGAAGGTAAAGGCTTTGAGTGGTTTACGGTGCCAGATGATTATACGACCGAAGGGCTTCCTCCTCGGGAATTTGAGTCCTTTGTGGGTTTATTTTACTGATGAATATTTGTTCGTCCGCTCGATGATTGGGTCTGGAGCTGTCGAGGCTCGAAAACGAGAATTATGTGGCTTAGGAGTAAATTGAGAGAAATTAACAAGAAACATTTGTTGAGTGGTGAAGGAGAATTATCTAGCCTCATTCAACTTTGTTATTGTTTTTTATAATTTTTACGAATTCTGAAGGGGCTTTGCTTTGGGAGATCCAATGGGGGGAAGGGGTAGAAAGAGAGGGGAAAGAGTTGGACAGAATTTACAATTTTATTTAGGAAATTGTCACTGGCAGAGGTTCAAGTTAAAAATAATTGCAGATGCTCTTAATTAATGATAAATAATTTATTTTTTTTTCATTTGTCAATTGAAGAGGAGAATTCCTATTCTAAGACAAGGACTATCGATAGACTAATGAGAGACTATCGATATCTCGAATCCAGAATTCATTGAATTTTGAAAATTTCAAACATCATTTTTTTAATTACAGTGCGCGGTCAGTTTCGTTTACTAAAAATTATGGGCAAAAATGAGATGATCTGACGTAATTTTTCTTTTGTAAATTACAGTTTTTTAATGGGAATTTGATCGCAAAAGAATTTGTTGAGAGAAAAATTATTAAAAGAAAATTATTGCGTCGAAATTACGTCTTGGAAATTCCCGCGTGAGAAATAAACCTCATGACCAGTCATTTCACCCTCAAAATTCTTCCCCCAAAGTTCACGATCACCTGAAATACCAAAAATGAATAGATTCAGAGATCAGAAATTTTTTAATGCCCCAAATCGTAGCTTTTGGGAATTTCATCGCAGAGAAATGCGTTATGAGGAAATTTATTGAAAAGCAATTACTGCACCAACATTACGTCACGGTAATTTTCACGCTGCGAATGAATCCAATGATCAATCATTTCACCCTCAAAATGCTTCAACCAGAGCTCACGATCACCTAAAATACCAAAAATTACCAATTCCGGAAATTGCAGATTCCTTTAATTCCCCAGGTTGCAGCTCTCTGGTATCACACGGAGAGGGCAAATGATGAATATGTACACCGATTACAGGCTTAATGGTGTACATTTGCAGTAGACCCTGGTCCGTGGGGTGGGTTAGGGGGAGGGGGTTGGGTTGGATGTGAGCAGTCCAATCGTCCCCCGGCTATTAAAGCGGTTATCATGACGTCATGCAGGATGTCCTGGTGTTGAGATGGTGGTTATTCTGGCATTTCAGTTAGTACTGCGGTCCAATGGGGTTCCACCCCCTTCCGGACGCCACCGGTCGGTAACCGGTTCGTTCGTTATTCCTTGCCAACGGCAATTCAACGTCGAGGTGACTCAGAATCCGATAATGGTATCCGAATTAGGGAGCCTCAGAGACTGCCTGTTATCTGGCAATGACAGCTCCATGTCCACATTGTATCATGTCCTTCTTGATAAAGTTAGGATAAATGTACGACGAGGAATTACATTTCGAATTGGTAATACAATGTCTCGGGTAATGTTCGTGTATTGTTGCGGTTCTGAGGTGGAAGGAGAGAAAAATTTGTGAATTTTTATCGTGTGGTGGAGATTAAAATTAATTACAAATCGGAGGAAAATTATTGTGTCATTCAGTAAATTGTGTTATCGACTTAGGAAAACTTCTATATCGACCTCGTAAAAATTCAAGGTCGGATGAGCGACGGGAAGATGGACGCCGGATGGCTGATGCAACAGGTCCCGTAACGGCGCCCAACGTCGGGAAGAGTCGAATATATTCGGTGCTCATCGTCAACCAATCACAGTCCGTTAACAAAAAATTGTTGTGCGCAGACAGGTAACAACGAAAAAAGGCGCAATAAAATAATTTGATTCTAGAAAAAAAATTTTAAACAACTTCTATCAATTTTTCATTTAAATCCATATAAAAAATGGTGGACCTTTAAATTTAATAGAACTGTTTCGTAAATTCTACTCAACTTCATTTTTCAACATTTTCTGTCAAATTCACACCCAGTATTCATTTTAAAAAATCTAAAAAACGTCGGAAGCGCTTTTACTAACATTTAAAAAAATCATAGAAATCAGAACTGACGCCAGGAATCAAAAATTTTCTTGGACAATGTTTACAGCTAATTATCAGGGCAATTTGTGAAAAAATTATCATCAGAAAATGCCGAAAATTCAATCCACGTTGCGACACCCAAGTTTTCCTAATAAAAAATTAATTAAAAGTTTATATTTGTCTACAAACCTCGGTCTATAAAATGGAATAATGAATAAAACAATCAATAATTATCCTGCAAATCGTAAAACAGTCTCGAGGAATTTAAATATATAGCAATTTCGTAGTGAATCCCCATTTTATGTTGCAATAAAACATCCTTTACCCTTTCAATATTTTCTCCCTCGATAAAGGATGGAGTGTCATACATCAAGCTTTAAGCCTTCAGAATGATGCAGAGGATATACCCAGAGCCTCATAAACAGAGACTATTGCGTAAACCGTATGGAACGGAAAAAGACCTGAGAATGGAAAATGGAAGGAAAAACCTGGAAATGAGAATATACTGCAATTGTAAAATGCAAAACAGGATAATAAAAGCAGAAATGAAAGATAATATAAATACAAGGGTAGTTAGTTGGACGGGGGAGGTAGTCTCGGGGGATGGGGGAAAAAAACTTGAACTGTTCGAGGAATATCGATTGTGGGAGGAACTTCCATCTTCTGTTAATGGACTTAGACAGCAGATGAATATTTCCATTCATTCTGTTTGATCTACGTGTACTCTTCCATCCCTTCGGAGCTGAAGAATTGCGCGAATTTTTCTGATATTGACTTGTATTATGCTGTCGACGATGGAGAATTTTTATCAATAGAATTTTATTGCATTTATATTGAAATGAAATTTCTGGGGACTTTTATATCATCTGATGTCACTATCACTGCGGGGTAAGGGATGAAAATTTGTGTACAATTGATTATTAATTTTTTAGAGAATAGGACTTGTGTGGATTTGGGGGTTGAAAAGTGGGGGATTTCGTGATTTTAGTGGAGATTCGGTGAAATTCTAGGATTTTTAGGAACGTGGAAAGGAGAATTTTTTATTTCATTTATATTTATAATGTGATATAAATATTCGGGAGTGAATTGCATTAAATTTTGTAAAAAAAGAAATTTTTAGATTTTTTTTGTTCGAAATGGTATTTATTTTAATCACAAATTTCTGCGTTTGTATTTGTTGTTCTGTTGAATTTTTTGCCAAATTTTGAATTTTCAGGGCCAAAATGGTCTGCGATTTCGGTGGAATTGATATATGATATATGATATAATTGATGTTTGATATATCGGTCAAATGATACTTGAAATTTGTATCGTATGAGAAAATCCACCATTTGAGGCTTAAAAAATGTTAAAATCTAATTAGCAACTGAAAATTTATGAACAATTGATTTTTAATTTTCGAGGCAATCGCACTGAAGGCGATTTAGGGGTTGAAAAGTGACGAAATTTGAAATTTCAATCGGGAATCAGGAAAATTCTAAAATTTCCAATGAAATGGAGATGAGAATTCTTGAATTCATTTACATTTACATTTTAAGTTACCAATTTTATAACTTTTTTATTCCCAAATCGCATTTAGTGCTGCCCTCCCTCAAATTAGAAATTAGTTTTAGCAGAATTTTCTAATTTTCTAATTCTCTAATTAGAAAATAGTTTTACCACAATTTTCCGTACATTTTCAGGGAAAAATGAACCGGAAAATTATAATTCTGTCGAATTGTTCCCCGAAATTCTCAACTTTCACTGCCAAAATGACTTGAGACGTCAGTGGAATGATGACTTGATAAAAACCCCCGTAATTTCCGCCGGAAAATCCGGCAAAAATTTTCCAAAAGTGCTTGACATACCACTGACTTCAAATGTGACTCAAACCAGACCGAAACGACATTCAAAAAATTACAACGCGTTCCAAATCGAAAAAAACCATCAAAACCCCCAAAGCGCGTCTCTTTACCAAATTTATCAAACTCCTTTTGACAAATTTCTATAACTGATATACATCAATACCAAAAAATCCAAACTTATCGACACGTGAAAATTCACGAGATAACTTCCCCCGTCGAATTCCCGTAATATTCGTCGTTTCCAGCAGCTGGAGCATTGCCATTAATTTCTCAAACTGTCATTTTGATCCCCAAGACACTCCTTCCACCAAGACGCACATGCGTCCTCGAGGCGGAAAATTATCGACTATCAAATGAATCCCACTCCGCCTCCAAATATAAACAGAAGTCTATAACTTCGATTTATCCCTGGAAATCACCCTCTCAAGATCTACCTAAAGCCCTCCAGAACCTTTCTCCGCCAGCTGAAAATGTCAGGGACTTGATATCACCAGATACATTCGCTGACTCGTGATTTATAGATGGGGTTTGTCCAACTTTCCCCATCCGATTCGCAAAGTTATTTAGTAATGTGGGTGCGAGGACTCTCATTAGAACCGTTCGTTGGCGGTATATGGTACGGGAAAATGACTTCTTCAAGTAGTTACTTTCGAGTTAATCCTTCGTGATAACGTTTTGGGTGGGGGTGGTGGTGGGGGGGAATGAAAGTTGGGCATTACTTCGAAATATGCAGCTGTTGTGATTGCGATCTTATCTGACCGTTGACTTTGACGAGGATGAGAGCGAAATGAGAGGAAATAGTCAAGTTGATGAAGAAAAAAATATTAATTTTGATACTGTGATTGTGATAAAATTAGTCTGCTGTATTACGATCTCGACGTGGGGTGTGGGATTCAGCAAAAATACGATTGGGACTAGGGAAGTTTCTTCATCGGGTTGGGAAACCTTCTATACCGACCTCGTAAAAAGTTTAGCGGATGACGAGAAGATGGACGCCGGATGGCTGATGGTCTCGTGACGGAGTTGAACGTTGACGATGGTCGGATATATTCGGCGCTCGGCGGTAACCAATCGCGATGAGTTAATTGCAAATGAAAAATTGGAGGAGAGAATAAAATAAACTGATGGAGATATGAATTTTTAGAGGATTTCTATCAATTTTTTATTTAAACTCAAATAAAAAATGGTAAATTTTGAAATTTTGTAGTGTTGTTTGACAAATTTTACGGAGATACATATTGTTAATTGCAAAATATATTGCAATCTTCAGAGTATTGATTTTTTTGTGTGAATAAAACACATTTCACTATTTTAATTTAATTTTAATTAATTTTTCGGTGATTTTTTTTATTGTGGATAATAAATAATTGTTCTTGTTCCTCTTTTTGATCAATCAAATGAGAGCTACTTCCACTAAACTCTTTTTTTGAATCAATATTTTCTCTCTAGACCTCTGGAAAAATTTATTTAACAGAAAAATGCAACTTAATCCGTTTCATTAATTAAAAAAAAGTTACTAAACTCATCCCAAGACCCAAATCATTTCCCCAGCAGGTGCATCACTAATTTAAGACTCCACTAACACAAAAAATCAATTTCGAACAAAATCCACCCAAAACAATCAACCCCTTCGCCCCTGAATTACGGAATCATTCTCGTAACTCCCCTAACGAACCCTTAACGACAATTCTGGCCCGAATTACCGAGAAGAAGCCCCCGGAACTCGGTGAATCCTCAACCTCATCATCAACCAGAGTCAGAAATTATCTCGTTTCCCCTCAAAATGTGGAATTAACAAACTCCCCCATTATTCATCGCAGTTCCAATTCCAATTTTTCGCTCCTCCAAGTTTTTCCCTCATTTTATGCTGACTGACTCTACACCCAAATAGATACATCCCTTCGGTGCCCACTCGAGGGCACTAACAGGACGAATTGATTTTGATGGATGGAGATTGGGTTGGCGTCTCGTGTCTTCCACGCGTTTGGGATGAATCCAGTGGAAGGAGCCATTTACATTCAGACTCCTTCAGATTTTTTTCTCCCTCTTCCGCTGGGTGACAGGGACGAATTGTAATGAACCTGTCGCACTGGAGATTTATACTCATTTTTTTCATCCAATTGTCTTTGTATGTGTATCCTGTCATCCATCAACTCTCAACATTTTTCAAAAATTTTCCAGCGACTTCCAGCGACATTTTTTCCGGATAAGAAATTAGAAAATGACTTGTTGGTACACGGAAATAAATTTTAGGTGAAAATTCGACCTCCAGGGGATGAAACGAGGGATGAAAGTTAGTTCAATCCCAGAAATGAGCCGAAGTCGAATTTTTCCAAACAAAAATTTACTTAAAAAGTGGTTAATTGACATTTTATCCCACGTTTCACCCTCTAAAGCTCTCATTTTTATCAAAAATTTATTTCTGTGTAGTTTATAAAATTCTACTAAATATTGCTATGGTAAATATTGCTATGGAACATTGCACTACAAAATTATACGTAATTTATTTGCAAATTTCATATGTAATGTAGTGTTCAAAATCATGATTGAATTTTATATCTAATTTTAATTTTCCCGCGGTCCGCCATTCATCACGTGACAGCAATGGACCAATAACAAAGAGCGATATCTCGCCTATTTTCATATCATATCAGGTACATTATCTGTGCCTTGATAAGAAAAATTAATCGAACGGCATTATATTTATTATATTTCAATAAAGTGTCTTGGTCAATTTCAGTTGTCTATAAATCACCAAATTTATTGAATTAATATTTACTCCTTCGACCCCACGAACCCCAAAAATCATAAAAAATCATCCAGTCTTTAAACACATAGTAAAATCCAAAAGTGCTGCAGTTTGAATTGGAGAAAAATGCAAATGTTTTTTTTACGATTCAACCGCACATTTTTCATTTTATTTCACGGTATAAACACAGAAAGAGGTCAGTTTAAAATCGATGAAACAAATACTTTTAACAATACTATTATGTAACGTAGCAAAATCACCATTGAATAAGCGCAAATTTATTTTTGAACAGAGCAATTTTTCAAAATCAGTTATGCAAAATTAAAGAAATAATATTTTGGACAAATTGAAGAATTTAATTTTGCTGTGGTAATAAGTAGAGAAAGGAATTGAGTATTCCAAAAGTTTATTAAGTTTCTAATACTTATTTGAATTATTCATAGAAAATTTTGAATAAGATTTTACAGAAGGTACAAAATTAAAATTTACTGTAGTAAAAAAAAAACTTAAAAAGATCACACAATAAAATAAAGAGGAGACAATTTTAGGACGTCTTTAAATCCAAGTATGGCCCGCCACTGCAATGCCAACATACCCCTTTTTCCTTTAAATTTCTTTCCATGTACCGACAATATTGGGTTTTTATCACGTGTTGCGAATTGTTTACTGCTTGTAAACTCGAACATTAATCTTCAATTTCATTTTTTTTCTGTTCACTAAAATTGACAGGTTATTTTTTCCAGTGTTTTAAGGGCCTTTGAGGTACTCCAGTATCTGATCTCGGGTCGTAAAGGTACCATCACGTTCGATGGGTCTGCGAGAGATATTTTTTTTGTTTATCGGTGTCTCCGGAGGTCGTAAAGGTTCCGAGCTTTGTTTCCCGGTGTTACGAATAGCGATGGAATTCATGGAAAACTATGTTGGAAGAATTTTAATTTAAACCAGACGCGTTTCCTGTTGAGTCTTCAGTGATCCTTTACCTTGGAAAAGGGCCAATTTAAAAATTTTGCTTTTGAATGAAAACATTGGAGGTTTCCAGAGAAAAATTCAATAAACATTGTCAGAAGAAAATATGGTGAAAAGTCTCTTAAGAGGTACTATAATTCAGTAAATATTATTACATTCTAGTTATGATTACTATGAATCTTATGTTACTATAATCTAAGTCATAGTAATGATTACTAATATGATGATAAATGATATAGTAAAGTATAAACAATGCTTTAAATAGTTGAAAAAAATTATGGAACGACTATTCGAGTGGAAATTCGGATCAGGTACTCCGAGTCAGGATCAGAGTTGATCAGGTTTTGATGCAGTAAATTTGTTAAAAAATAATGGCAGCAGCACTGAGATGAAGATCCTGATCAGAATCTGATGGAGGGACATCTGAGGTCAGGCATCTGAGGATCTCAGTCTGAGGTCAGGTAGTTGTGCTCCCCTGTCTTTACTCAGAAGTCAGATATTCTGAAAGTAATATGATCTAACTCTGCTCATACTCACATGACTACACTTTTTAATAAATTCATTTTGGAGTTGTCAATTGGTAACGAGTAATGTGACATTGCAGCACAGCTTCTATTCAATTAAATTAATTTTTCATTCTTTCTGTTTAAATTAATATTCATGGAAAATGAATTTAAACATAAGCAGTTGACTTATTACGATAAAATTGTTATATGAAAATGTTTAAAATCAAAAAAACGTTTTCTATAAATATATGTATTAATAATATTTGATGGATAGACACTGTGAAATATACGCAGCCAATTCCTCTTTTGATTTACTGAGGTGATCGTCTGACTCTAATTTGATTAAATCTGATCTGGGATTGATTGATGGATCAGTCGTTCACATCAAAAGTGAATGTACCCAACATTCTGAATAGATCCAGGCCTATCAAGTATCATCCCAACTGGATCGAATGAATTCATCAACTTCGGATCAATTCAATCCGATCAAATCCTAACGAAAAACACCCCAACCCAATCAATCAGAACCTCATCCAACCATTCCATCATCTTTGATCCATCCTCCAGCCTGATTTGATGCCACCATTACGCTATTGTCCTGCAGAATCATCAAGTCACGAACAACCTCCTGATCCCCCAGATAGTGAATTTCCTCTAGATCTTCCACAAAAATCAATCTGAAATTAAACTCGTCCTGAAAGACCTCCTGACCCGAACAATCAACTTCATCTTCCATTGATGACTTTCTGTACTCATTATCTCCCAGAAACTCCAGAAACGTCTGAACGATCGTTTGAACATCGTGAACACTTTAGAACCCGTTCTCTCCATCTGTACATTTTCCAGAGGGCGTTTGGAGCCCTCTCATTCCTTTTGTATTCACTGTATCACTCACCCTTTTCCACGAAATGCATCAAATACTCCTGAGACAAGTGAGTAAGTACCGGAGTGTATATTAAAAATTCTTTTTCACTCGGGAAACTATTCCCGTGAAGTCATCTGGGAATATTGAAAATTAATCCCAGTCACTGGAGCAATTGGATGAGCTCAACAATGAGCTGGGGCTGATCAATATTGAAACACCCGATGGAAGAAATTTTATTCATTGAAGTTTCACACTCCAAGTTTGTGATGAATTCTGTTTTTTTTTTTGAGAAAAACTGTAATTGTGCAGCTGACAATTGATATGACCTCGTTTTGCGTTGCTGGAGAGTCGATAAGGCGAGGTTACTGGCATGCTGCCCAGGTGATCCTGGTGGGGGAGGTCCTAGTGAGATGGTGCACTGGGAAAAATACTGGATTAATTTGAGATTTTGTGACTGACATCGTAATTCTTTATCAAACGATATCATTAACTAAAAGCAATTTTCACGATTAAATTAGTGAAATTTTTTTTCTGTGGCTTTTGAAAAAAATCATATATAATATATAATACATAATATATAATATATTACACATAATATATGATATATAATATATAATATATGCTATATAAAATATAACATAGTAGACACATAATTTAAATTTTTTACCACTTCGTAAAACACAATTCATCATTTGAAAAAAAAACTTACATTATTTGTTTATGAAAATAAAAGTTAGAAAAAATACTAGGACTTTTCGAAATTTTCTGTAGATAACACTGTCTGTGTACAAATTTTTTTTTTATTTTACTGATGCAATCAGTTGGAAAACTTGACAACTGAAAATAGCATCAAAATAGACATCAGTGAGAAAAAACTGTTTTTCTCACAAGTGTTGAAAGGTTTTCTCTGTTTTGGGCACGTTACACGTAAATACCACTTTATCGTCGTCCTACACTCACACTAATTGATTCATTAACAAATCGGTTATCTATAATGAATGCGATTTATTAATTGAACGATTTATTTACTTCAAACTAAATTCGTTAACTATTAACGAAGAAATTTTGAGTGGAACCAAATAAATCCTAATTTCCCACTTTACAAAAATAAGTTTTGGGTAAAAATTGACCCTTAAATTAGACCTTCAGAAGGTGAAACGTGGGATGAAATGATATTTAGTCCCTTTTAACATCAAGTTTTATTTCAAAAATATAAATTTCTCTAATTTTCCTTAAGATTTCATTTTTATCCAAAAAACCTTTCCCTATAAAATTCATTCATTTACAATAACTAATCCACTCTCTCACTGCCCTACTTAATCTGACCGGGCCTTATACCCACATTTATTGGGTCCAATGAAATAAAAGTAACTTTTCCGCCGAGATTGATGAAAAAATAATGATTTCATACAATTTTCCTCGTGAACTCAAACACTTTGAGATCTCCTCACTTCACTCTGATTGTGCGATAAGACTCTAGATATCTCTTCGACAATGTACTGTCGATCGATTGACGTTTCAAAAGGTGAAAAACAGATGGGGGAGAAGCGGAGAGCGATGGAGGAGCCTCGGGGTATGAACGATAGAGTCCTCTTAATCTTCCATCAATTCCCTTAATTAACCGGCAACAATAGCGGACCGATTCGAGAGAGGGAGACGCACCAGTGGGGCCAAACGAAGCAGAAAAGACTGCCCCTGGGCAACGTCAGAAGTTGGCCCATTGTTAAATGACTCGGGTACGGGACGACTTCGTGATTTTCATTCTTTTTGAATTTTTTCTCTGCTCCTTTCGCAGGACACCTCACTAATTGAATTAATGCCTCAATTAATCACTGGGACAGATAATTGAGAAGTTTTTTTAGTCGATTTTTATATTGTACTACAGTCTTATGGAAGTTGGGGCAAAATGGACGGTGAGGGATCAGTGACATCGGTGTTGTTAATTAAGGTTGTATCGAGTCAATTAAATTTTCAATATTTTTTGATGAAATTTTTTTGGTGAATAGATCTGATGATTAGCTTTAAAAAGTTCCCTAGAATATTTTTGATTCTCCGACTCAGTCTTGAGATATATTTGTTTTGAGAGGATGGTAGAGGTAATTTCAAAGTTTTTAGTTTTTTAAAATCTAGTACTCGATTTTTTAATATAAAAATAATTGATTTGTAATTAAATAGGAATCGGGGGTTAATGAAGGGCGATGAAAATGAGTGACGAATATATTAGCTGATTTATGACGAGTGATGACTGGTGTATCTCGCGAAATAGTGGAAGAAGCGCCAATTTATTTTAATGACACTGTACCTGATTAATCACAAATTCTTGTTAAATAAATATTTAATTGGTAAAATTATATTTTTCTTCCAACTCGCTACTTATTTTTTTATGCACTTCAAAATCTTCTCCCACTCCCAGCAATGAGTAGACCAAAAGCTCTCAATAATATATATTTTTTAAATCTCTTGTTATGAATTTTATTTCAATTTTTATCCTTAAAAAATTATCTCAAAACCCAGATATTCTTCCGTAAAAATATTATCTTCCTGTGTTTTCATTTCCATCCCCCGGAACAACACCAGATTTTTAGAAAATTGAGCAATACACTCGCTATTTGGCGCACATAGTGAAGGTGGAGAGTGTTTCTCCGGGGAAATTAAAACGAATGAGGGGTGCATATGCACATATGCAAAATATCTTGACTACGAGTACTCGAGTTTTCCTTTTTTTTCTGTACCATGTGTACCCAGGGCACATTTACCCTTCCATCTCACAGCTATTATTACAGACGTCGGGAAGATATTCTCCATCGATAATCAAATATTTGGTCAATTTTTCAGTCTCACATTATTGCGAAACGAATATTGAATTCGGAGGAAATTATTTTTTTAACGCTATTGTGTCCAGAGAGAAATAAAAGCAATAAAAATTAAGGGATGAAGCTATCTTCAATAAGTGCCCTCAAGCACCCTCAATGACAGAAGAATTTCGAACACTTCGAAATTAAAAACGACCGCAAGATGGCTCTACTTTATTTTGGCTCCCAACGTCGTGAGGGATTGTAACCCCTCACTACGGCCCTGATATTGTTTTGAATGCTTCCATTTCCCATCACCATCACTACTCTTCAGGTTTATCGGTGGATCAGTGACTTTGGTGAACTGATGGGGATGTTAATGGTACACCAAAGGTGAAGTAAGTTCTATCAACAACGAGTGCGAAACCAAAAAAAAATATAAATATAATAAATTGTTAAAATTATAGCACATGGAGGCATTCCTTAAAATCCCCCACGGTAAACCCTTTTAGTCATATTTTTTCTTCATATAATTGACAACAAGAACTTCTCCTCATAAACAAATAGCTGTGACAATTAATCTTCAATGACACTCTGTGTTGTTTAATTAATCAATGTTATCTCAATTAAATAAAATTGTCTTTAGACTTAAAAAATTGAAGTTTTTGTCCTTGCATCCAAACTCTTTGGATATCCTCACAAAAAAAAATTATTAAAAAATGCAACACCGAGTGAAACAAGTTTGTCCCAGCTGTCCAGTTATTTTACAAGAAAGCCACAGCTTTTCCCATGCAAATCTACTCATAACTCACTTGCTGTGCAGAGAATGAGAACTGGAGAGGAAGGAAGACAAACAATATCTCCTGTGCCTTCTCCTTCTCGTCGCCAAATGGGAATTGGAGTGTTGGATTGGGGGAGAGGAGGAAAATTACGATGAGAAAAACCGTGGGGGGTGGAGGGGGAGAACTGAAAAACTCTCCTGTCAAGGCTCTCATATGTATCACTGGGTGGAGACCAAGTACTTGACACGTCCACTGAATTTGTCTCACATTCCACTTCTTATTGTTGTTATAGGTTTTTTTGCAGGACCATTTATCACTGGGAAATATTGCTCAGGTGACAATTTCATAGACTCCAAGAGTCGGTTTATTTTAATTTCATAAACTTTCGGATAAATAAATAAATCGGTCTGAATTTTAATGAATATCATAAAGCAAATTTTTATTGGGTTTAAATTAAACAAAAAATTCGACACAAATGAACATTTTTAAAATTAAATTTAAACTTTATTTTGAATAATTAAATGAATAAATAAATGAATGAATGAATTACTGAATTATTTATTTATTAGAACTATTTCACTGGATTAAAATCGTTCCAATAAAATGAAAACTGAGGTTGAGGGAGGTAATGAAAAATATTTGAAATCAATAAAAAGAATTAAAAAATCGGAAAATATTTTATTTTCTTAAGAAAAATAAAAATTTTGCGATTTTTAAATTTTTTCTATTGATTTCAACTATTTTTCAGTTTTATTTTTATTTTTACCAGGAAAATAAAAAATTTCCAAATCGAATGAAAAGCACGATTACATCATTCGAACGCAAAAGAAGTAAAAAAATGGAAAATATTATTGAAAATGCAAATTTCGTCCACAACGATGAACAATAGTTTCCATTGGAGTACGATTTGTAACCGGGAAAACCGGATGCAACAGCTTGAACCTTCCTCCCCTCACTACCCCCTCGCCACGCTCTTCTCCCCCACGTTATATATACAATTCATCTAATGCGAACTTCCGGCCTCACAATGAGGCGCTCACAATTTAATATTTCACGCGCAGCCGTCCGTGATTAATTCATTTTTATTTCAGATTTCACCCCTCCCCGCAATCCTTTTCCTCCTCTCAGTTTCTCAATGAACTGCCTCCAAGTAATTCCCAACTCCATGCGACATTTTTAATTAATAAAAGAACGCAATTCTGAGCTAGAAAAACTGTCGAAATTTATCTGAAACCCGCGAAAAAATATTCGCGGAGTTTTCCAAAAAATATTCACAACCAATTGTTCAAATGAATTATGAATAAATTATTTCTTTCCAATAACCAAAACATTTTCACCCCAATCGATAGAAAATTGCGAGGAGTCACCCATTTGTGAAATCACCGCGTCATTTAGAACTGAAATCGAATGAAATCGCTGGAAATTTTGTGGAATCGTTGAAATCAGAATATTTCATTGATTTCCGACAATTTCGACTGCAATTACCTTCAATTGATGACATCACATCACATCGCATGACGTCACAAACTAAGGGCCCTATTAAAATATTATACAAAAAAGAAAATTATTTTATCGACTCATTTACAGTTCATTATATTTCAAAATGACAATTGTAAAATTGCCCTTAATCAATTCCCCTTTATCCCTAAAATAACTACAATAAAAAATTTGGAATTCCCCAAAATCTCCTGAAATCGCCGCAAAACTTCTATGAAATCCCCTGAAATCACTAATTCCATAAAATCCGCGAAATCCAAAATTATATTAAAAATCGTCCAAAATCGGCGATCGCTATCACCAAATTCCCGACTGAAAAAACCCTCGTTAAACTATCTAACAAATAATTTTGAACGGCAAACGATACCATATACCAAAAAATTCAAATAATCTCCAGCTACCCCCGCGACCCATAAACTTCACACGTTAAAAAACTTTTTCAATTGCTCCAGTAAACCATTTCATCAAAATTTATGAGGTGAAAATGTCTCAACATTGTCGCCCCCATAAACCACGAATTTTCTTCAGCCCTGGTGGCACTGCCACAGCGGAAGTGGAACCTGAAGATACGGTGTGTCGATGTTAAATCAATAACCGATGGTGGCGAAGGGGAGAAAGAGCACGAGAAGTTGCGTCCGGAGGCACTTCTTATCTCGGTTTCGAGGGGCCTTTGTGGAACTCCGAGCTGTATTACTGTATATTGTTCCTAGTATGGGGCTTCGGTATGTGGAGCGTCGTGCTTAATCGCCCGATCGATACTTCTACCCCCTCCCCTCCCCCATCGCCACCCCAGGGGTTGGTATGTAATCGGAGGGCATCGAATTCCTTGTCTTTTGTGCGGAAAATTTTCACATGAAATAGTTATTTATTTGTAATTTTATATTTTAAGGATAATGAACTCGGTGATCTTCGTGATAGTCCCCTAGGGATTTTTACTCGGGTGGTATTGTCGGCCGAGTGATAGCCGACGTTAAAAATCCCTATGACACTCGGCCTGAAATAGACTATTTTTTTTTACAGCGATTTCATTATTAGGAAGAAAAATATTGGAAATCGATATAATTATTGGTAATTTAGCACATTTATTATTAATTGTTATTGCTAACAATAATAATATTTATCAGTAATAATTAATAATAATTTTGATTAGCTCATTGAGTCGTTTTCCGAGTGAAGTAGGAAGACTCGAGGATCGTTCAGTGAGATCGTTAGTGAGTAATAAATAATTAATTGTTAATTATTACTAATAATTATTCATTGGTGTTAATAATGATTGATTATTGATTATTATTAACAATAACAGTAATAAGTGCTATGGTAGTAGCTGGCCAGTTGCAAAAGGGTGTCATTCTGGGGTCTCTTCGTCTACTTAGAGAAGACAATTGTAGACTGCGATAGAGTTTACCCTCTGGTGAGAGGAAGCGCTACTGCGAAGTGATTAGAAGTAGTTTGTATCCCTTAGCTTCCCGAGTCGTCTTCAAGGTGAAGTCGGAATCCTCGAGGATCGTTCGGTGATCTTATTAGTGAGTAATAAATAATGGGGTTTTAGTGGGTCTGGCTGGTTGGACAGGGACATCAGTCTTATCGTCGAATTACGATGTCATAACTGGTGATAAAAATTAAAAAATTAATGGACTTTTGCAACAAAAAAATGCGTTGAAAAATAGTTGATGGTGGCGGTTGGCCTTGAAAATTTTTGGAAAAATAATGGGAATGAGACGAACGGTAAATAAATATTTTTTATGATGAGACAAATGTGAATTTGGGAAATGGAACATTGAGGGGTAGTTTTCAGTATTCTGGGGTCCGAGACCTGGGGGTATGCCAGGGGACACATCCCGGGGGTTCCCCGTCGGTGTGATGTTGACACTTTGGAACAAGTGGTGCCATCGTGGAGGAAGATCCTCCAGTTTGCTAGCAAATCTGGATTTTTTTAAGGGCGAAAAGACCCTCCAGGGGTGAATTAACTTGAAGACTATGACCTGCGCAGATGTTTTCATATAGACATTTTACATATAATTAATGATATTTTATTTTTATGTGCTTTCAGAATGAAAATCGTGCCCTGAGGCTGAAGGAACCGGCGCTAGGATTATCAAGTGGCAGTTCAGGTTATGCTGAACCAGATGGCACAGCCATGGCCATGTCCTCGGAGCTGTTACCTGTACCCACCCCAGATCCCCGGGTAACATGGAACTACTTCGACGAACAAGGGTAATCCGCAAAGAATCTGTCGCACGTCTTCACTCAGAGCAATCGAGTGTTGGGATCGAAAGAAATTAGGGCTGCAAACGATAAGACGATTGTTTGCAAAGTCCCGTCTCGTTTTCGTTGAAATTAATATCATCTTCGTGAAGAATAAATGAATTGTCGTGGATCGATCTCGAAGAAGAATTTTAATGACAGTCTCGTCTCGATCTCGTTCTGATGAAATGAATCGAACTTAAATTACTGAACTTAAATTAGAAACTAATTTTTTGTAGCCAAAAATAGTAATTTTATTAAAAAATAAAATACTATTTATAATAAAATTGGAGAGTCGATACAGGATAATATTAAATGAACAATCAAATTGCTATTGATTCATAGGAACGTCATTCATAATTAATATTATTAATTATATTATTAAAGAATTATTATACTGAAGGAGAATTATAATATTATAATTATAATATTGTAATCGATAATCTGTAATTATCGAAACCCTTCGAGCCGAATCGGAGACTAGTTTCGACCTCTCGTCAAGCCCTAAATGAAGAAATTCAATCCCCTATAAATAATTAAACAGTTCATATTAATTAATTCATAATTGATAATGAGTTAGCCCATCAATTAGATTTCTATCCTCAAAGAAATAATTAATTATGCAGATGATGAATTTTATCGGATTAATTTAATGAAATTGAAGAAAAAAATTAGTTTTCAAAAAAATTAATTATTTTTTTCTCGTCGTAAATTCTGCAATTCGTTATAATTTTATAATAAAAAAAATTTTCAGATATGTTTCTAGAGGTGGACTACGAGCTGGTGAAGACCCCTACGCCAGAAACAAATTCAATCAAGAAGCGTCAGACGGTCTCCCCAGCAACCGAGACATTCCGGACACCCGGAGTGCAATGTAAGTAACTTCACGTCAATTGTTTCAATTGTATCGTCGAGTGAAATTGATAGAAACGTCAGGGCCCTCGATACTTGTCGAGAAATATAATGGAATTAACGGAGACACGAGGGATTCGAGATGTCGACGTCAGACGCAAGACTCGGAGAAACATCAGATATATCAATTTGTTTATGTGTTATTCCCGGAAATATCGGAAAATACTGACAGGATGTCTGTCTAACGGAGCTATTGCCGTGATTGCCTCACATATTTGGGAAGAAATGGAGATGTCGGGGGGAATTGTTTGTGTCAGAATTGCGGCGAGAGAAATTTGAACGAGAGGATCCGTCGGAGCGACGACGAAATTTCCCCGGAATTTCTGATTTTTATTCCCGTATTTTTTTATTGATTGATGAAATCGTCAGAATTTCGTAATTTGGTGGTTTCATTCGGAATCAGTTGCCGCGACAATCGCAATTAGTGTTCGTTCACCATAAAAAATTTAATTACATTAAATTTGAAATGTAAATGAAGAATTTGACGAGCAATTTGTTGTAAAATTGAATTGAAATTAAGAATATTCCATATGTTAATTAAATCCTAAAATATAAAAGCTCTTATGTACTGAAAAAAATAATGCGGTAATATCGTCTCATATTGAAGTCTCGAAGTTGCACGATTAATCGATTCTTTTCATTCGACTCATGAAAATAATCGCTATTTATTTCGTCATTTATGATTTAACCTTCGCGGTGTGTGAGACGCGTTTTTTACTGCTAATCGATATGAGAAAAAAATCGAAGTTCTGAAATCGATTAATCGAATATGATGGACATAATCGAAACATGTCTACTATACTGAAGAACAACATACTATACTAAAAGCGATACGGATAATTAATCGAACATGACAGCTTCGATTAATCGATTACCCCTACTCATAATCGATCATTTGATAATCGATTGGTCGAAATATCAATCTTTTTCATGAACAAAAGTAACTGCAAAACCGGAATCAACGCCGCGGTTACGATGGCGCTAGTGTACAACTATCGAATCGTATCGAATTCTCGAATGTGCGCCATAAATCGATTTTTCCTCGATTCACAAAAATAATCGATTTATTCGCACCTCAGATATATCCCATATCTGTCAAAACGCACAATGACCGCGAGATCAATCATAATCATGACTCGTCGATGATTTAAAAAATCGGAAAATTTTATTTGTATCTCGAAATTGATATTCTCGAGCTGTCCAAGCCATCACCGATCATCTCACTCAGTACTAAGACCCCAATAACAAGTTTGATTGTCGAACAATTTTCCCGTCAACTAAAAACATGGAAAACTGTCTCGAGACGTGAAGGGACATTATGAGTGTCGTTTTTATTGCCCAACGTTTGGCCGTACGATCACGTAGTGAAGAGCGTAGCAGGGGCTTCAAGTAGGCAATACCATTAAACATGGGGACTACCCCTTAAACTTCACAAACTCAATCCCATCGTTTCAGCTTCACATACATATAGAAAGGAGAAAAAGAGAGAGAACAGGGGGGATTCTTATTTCAGTCGTGACAGCCCTTGAGCCTTTTACCCGCCCTTTATCTCGAGCACGACTACTCCAACGAGTTTTTCCACGGTTCTTGTGTTTTTCCGATGTTAGTGTCTCGGTGTTGAACAGTGAGAAATTCAATTTTTTAGCGAATTCCGACTGCAGTATTTTGCAAATTTTACGAATCTTATGAAGACTGGAGCGATAATTCAGGAGCGAAGTGGCACAATGAGATGAGTTGGCTGATCTTTGAGGCGAGTTTCTGAGCCATATCTCTGAATCTAAGAGAGATAGCGGATTTTTCATAATGACGTTTGTTGTAGCCCGCAATTCGCTTAACAAAAAATGTTATAATAATAATTTCGCCATTTCTCTTAGATTTGGAGATATTTAGCAAAAACTCGCAAACTGTTACAAGTGATTTATCTCGTTTCATCATTTCAATGCTGAATTATTTTAATTATATTTCTAACATTAGGAAGTTATTGTAATGGTCCTGACGATGGAAAATGGTGGATTTAAGGCTTCTCCGTGTTTCGTGAGAGGTCGAGTCCACATATCGATGATAATGATAATAAATAAATAAATAAATAATAAAATTGCAGAAAAATGAATTTCTTATCGATTTTATCATTGAAAATCGAATAGACTCAAATCAAGTATAAAATCCACTTCATTGACATCAGATCACATCCGTTTGTTTATAATAATCTAATTATTTAACCCCCGATTTCCTGAAAACCTTCCAAACAAAAAAATAATCTACAAAATCGAAGGAAAAATCGGTAAACTTTGGTGCGACCCCATTTGCAGTAAAAATGATTTTCCTCTCTGAACACTCGTTAAATTCTCTTCGTCTACCCCAATCAATCATCTTTTAACCCTTGAAAAAGGGCGTAATTAATGCCGCAAGGCTCGGTATTGATTTCGGTCCATGAAAGGCCGTTCACTTCATGTAATATCATCGCAAAGAAAAAATTCTAAACCTGTCGAACGTACGTGATACCATCGTGGCCCTATTTCTAAGGGCATTGCATCGACGCCCTCAAGCTACGGATGTTCGATATTGTGTGTTAGCCGTGAAGTTCATCGGTGGAGTAAACCATGAATATTCCGGATGAAAAGAGATCTGATGAAGCATCTGGAGTTCGATTCATTGCCGGTGTCATAAAACTCACATGTGGAACGGTAATTGGCACGTCGATGTCACCATCATCTGGGCATTCATCGAGGTGCATCCGGGGGATTGAATATTCAGTCCCAAAAAGGCTCTGGAATTTTTCATCGAGCGTTGAGTTTCAGTTCTGTGGATGATGTTGGTGGTATCCAAGTGGGTTATCAAAATGCCATTCTGGGGGAGGTGAGGATGTTGAAAGTTGGTGTAGAAGCCGAAAATGTTATTCCATCTAGTTCTCTGGTGCTGCATTAAACATACAGATGTGCAACGAGGCTCTGGGAAGGGGTGAGAACATGTCAACTGGAAGGGGTGAGAATTTTCAGGTGGAAATAGGCATTTTGTATTCATCAGGTGCTTCACAAGGGTAGGAAAGGGGTATTTTATTATTCTGGTTGTTGTCAAATTAACTGGGGTCATGGAAATTCATAAATGATTATTTTTGATCGACTTAACGTGAGTGAAAGTGTTAGAAAAATATAAGTAAAGTGAATGTATAGATTGATTGAAATATATTTTGTAGTTGGTCATAGTATATTCGGTTTTTAATGTCTTAAAAAAAAATTTTTTTGGTAATTTAGAAGGAAGAAAATGATGTTCTGGTATTCTGTCATGAAAAATAACTCCTCGTCTAGAAAATACTGTCTTCATGGTCGGCGATAGCTCCTTCCCGACTCAAACCAACGTTTTCAACGTTCTTCGTAATTTGAAAATTAGCCTTGAAATAGAAAATGCTATTGTGATGATGACTCCGTCATCTTAATAAAGTCTAGTTGTCGACAAATGTGACTGTGCAACACGTCGCATTCTCCTAATCTCTTCGAAATTGTTAGCGTAAAATATGTGATGTGTAATTAATTACGAATTGGAGATCGATGAAGGACGATAAAAATGAGTGAGGAATATATTACCCAATTTATGACGAGTGATGACAGTGATGTACCTCGCGAAATACTGGAAGAAGAACAAATTTATTTTAATGATACTCTACCTGATAAATCGCAAGTGACATATATAAAACGTTATGATGATTTCATGAGATGGCGAGAACAAAAAGAATGTGATTCATTTGATGAGTCAACTCTAATGGTCTATTTCGGCCACTTCATTACAATTCAGTTGATCCAATAAATCGAATAGGGAAAAAACACTTTTCTCGTTTTGCAACTTGACTACAGACTTTTTCGATATCTTTGTGGTCATACGATAAACATTGTATTCAGAAAAAATAGCGTCCCATGTCCGGAAAAATAGTATGTCAGCCACGTCCAGAGAAGTGCCGTTCAAGGCCGACGTGGTAGCAGCGCGAGCCGAAGCTCGCCGAGTCCCGCCTTCGGCTCGCGCTGCTAATCTCACGCCGTCCCATAAAACCGCACTTTTCCCCACTTGGCGCGCACTATACTATTCTTCTATCAACATTACATTCATGAATAAACCAACACACGCTCTCACTCCCCATCAACTCCCCCAATAATTTGTTTAAACCAATTCATCACCGATATTATCATTAAAAATCGAATAAACTACCATCAACAATCATAATTTATCCTCCATCGTTTCCTCTTTCCCTCCTCATAAACAAATATTAATTAGTAATTAACCAATTTACTCATATCCGCAAACACCATTCACACCCCCAATCATTTAATAAATTAATTAATCCAATGAATACTGACGTAACGCTAAATTTTTCAAATTATCTGACGAACCAACTCGTCTCCCCTGAAACATCTCCATCCCCTGAATTTTACAACTCACTGGTGTATGTGTCTCTGGGATCGCAAACGAGCCTTGCAAAATGACTCCGCATTCATGTCGAGCAAACCCCGATATATGTATATCCATCCTGGGGAGTCTCAGTGGCATCAGCGGGCGGAGCGATAAAGAAAAAAGGGTGGAATGAAGGGGAGGAAAAAAAATCGAGAAAAGACGGTGTTGAGTACTCCCTGTAACTCTGAACCCCTGCGGATTCTTCGAGTTGCAGGTGATAAAGTTTACGATTCTACACTGACAGGCACTATTATTCGCCCTCCCAGGTTTTTTTTTATATTATTTCTCCCTCTGAAGAACTCCGAGTCGTTTCAACCCCAGATTCTCTGCTCTGTTCTGTGGACAATTGAAATTGCAATATTTTGATATCATAATTGCTTTGATGTTTACGATAATTCATTTGAAGTGCAACTGCGCGAAGGAATCACAATAATAATCACATTAATAATCGAGTATTTGATCCTAATTGTGAGGATAATAATTATTGGTTTTATATAAATAAAAATAACATATAAATAATAACAATAATATACTCGATTTAATGATTTGTTCATTTCCTCATACGAACGTTCAGAAATATTAATTTTCTCAAGTCACTGGCTCTAATTAAATTGCCTCATTAAACCCAATAGAATTTAAGGTACCCCGATATGTAAATTTACTTCTCATTATTTCATTACCAACTGTAACTTGAATTTTTCCTCTTATTCAATTATGTTCAATAAACAATTAATTTTTACATTAAAATTTTCAGTTATTAATCATCACTTGGTAATCCCCTTATTTATTCATTCATCTACTAATTAATTCATTCATTCATTCACCTATTCATTTATTTACTCATCTATTTACCCATTCATTTATTTACACTTATATTTATTTATTTATTTCATATAATCGCAAAATGAGTTAGTGATTACATTCACCGAGTCATCCGAGCACACGATAAATTTATCTTTCCCATTCCGTTAATTTCAAAGCGGATTAAATACTCTCAGAGATGTAATAACTCTATCCATTATTTATGCTCATTTAATGAAAACAAACTACCAATAACAATTGCAGGATGTTATGAAGAGGTGTGCAGGGGAGAGGGGGGGGGGTAAGTAAATCAGAAACACATGTCGAGGGAAAATGGTTTTCCCATGGATTTATCCCACAAGGTGAAGCGTTGTTCTGGCACAGTCTGGTGAACTGCACTAGAGCGGATGTACTACGATTACTCCGGGTCTTATCTATCAGGACACGCTACCACGGGGAACCTCGGAGAAATGCATAAGGAGGATTTTAGGGTGATACCAGAAAGCCACGTCTTTGGAGACAGTTTCGAGGTGAAAGCTCGAGGAGAGAAAGGAAATTACATTTTATCTAGTGATAAAAGCCTCTTCATTGTTGTGGGGGAAATGTTAGGATATTCTTGGGGGAGGGGGTGATTGCATTGAGGATGACAACCGGTTCAAGGGAACGAGTACTGGGGTTAAAGATACTTTAAAGTTGATTTTAATATGTTGGATATTGAATTGGGAAAAAGTTTTTTTTTAATTAATTGTTTAGGAAATAATTAGGGAAATATTTATCGATTGGAGGGAACTGTTGGGTTGTCCTGGAGGATCTGAAAATGTTGGGATTTTGGTGAAAAGAATTGAATGATGTGATTTGTCACTTTTATAAATATTTTTCCGATTTTTAGTTGTTATGGAACTAAAATAAATGGATGGCATATATTTTATGGTCGATGTGAGCATATACTATGTAGGGTATATTTAATTTAAGTATATGGGTTATGTTTGGTTATGGTATATGCAATTTTCAGTATCTAAATAACAATTTGTACTGATTAGGATAATATTTATCAATTAAACAACACACAGCGTTATTGAAGATTAATTATCACAGCGATTTTTTTATGATGAGGAGTTCTCGTCTTTGATTATGGATAAAATATTAGTTAAAGGGTTTCCCTTAAAGGATTTCAAGGAATAGCTCCATGCCCCATAGTTTAAACAGTCTATTATATTTGCAGTATTTTTTATTTTTATCACTTATTGTTGATACGACCTATTTTACGTTTAGTGGCATAATAACTGCTCCATCAGTTCACCAAATTCACTGATCCACCGATAAACCTGAAGAATAGTGATGGTGATGGGGAATGAAAGCATTCAAAACAACATCAGGGCCGTAGTGAGGGCTTAAAATCCCTCAGGACGTTAGGGGCCCAATCTAGTCGAGTTCGAAATTTTTCAGTCATTTACGAAACGTTGAGTGCACTTATTAAAGATAAACGTTTGGGTGTTACCTAACGTATTCATAATAAATATTAAAATTATAAAAAAACAATATTTTGTCGATATTATTATTATATATGAATATACTAGGATTAAGTATAAAATGAAGTTGATTCACGTATTTTTTTCCGTTCGTCATCCGTTAAAGATTAAAAAAAAAAATTAAACAATAACGATGAATTCAACTAAATTAAATCAAGGGATTTGCAATTTACTGTAAATCAATTCAGCGAGCGTTCGTTCACCCATAAATAATCCAATAAATAATTCCGTTCTACTCTTATAAATTTCCGCATACCCTCGATGATTAAATTCACCCATCGTACAATTTTTGATCAGATTTATAATACCAGTATTCCTTCCTCCGTAGCACAAGTTTTGTACATAACTTGTGTTGGGTACTGGCACTGCATCAGAAGTAAGAAGGGTACGGCAAAGGTGCGAGAATTTACGACTGACTCTAAATTTTACTGATAAAATCGACCAAGTTTTACGAGTATAACCGTCTACGATCCCCTCCCCCTCCCCCCCCTCCTTCCTCTGTTACCATGAAATGTGTATCTGTGTGTATCAGAAAGTCTTGAATGGGTGACGCACACTTTTTCGCAGAGATGACTCTTTTCATCGCTCTCTTGTAAAAGGATTTTCAAAGTAGAATTAAGGGTGAGAAGTGGAAAATATACTTTCCCAGGATTCAAATAATATGTATTATGTATAATAAGTCCATTCAACGTTTCATAAATGACTCAAGAATTTCGAATTCTAGTGGATTTTGGCCCCCAATGTCCTGAGGGATCTTAACCCCTCGCTACGGCCCTGATGTTGTTTTGAATGCCTTCAACCCGCAATAACATCGCTATTATTTTGTTTTATCGGTGAATAAGTAAATGATGAAGTTATTGATAGACTAAATCTAAAGTAAGTTTAATCAACAATGAGTGATAGAAACCAAAAAGACTATAAATAGAATAAACTATTAAAATTATGGTACACGAAGCTATTCCTTAAAATCCCTCACGACGAACTCTCTTTAAAAAAATATTCGAATCACCTTTTTATACTTAATTGTACTATACTCGATTTATAGTGACAATATCGATGAAAAATCGATTTTTTTATGTTTCCAATATTTATTATGAATACGTTGGGTGACACACATACGTTTATTTCCAATAAATACCCAACGTTTCATAAATCATTGAAGAATGTTGATCACTTCGAAGCGAAAAACGACCGCAAAATCGGCCTTACTACGGCCCTGACGTTGTTTTGAATGTTTCCCTTCCGCGACAATATCGCTCCTCTTTATTTTTATCGGCAGATCAGTGAATTTGATGAATTGATCGACTAGTTATTGATACAAAAAAGGTCAAATCTATAAATATAGAAAAACTATAAATATAATAAACTCTTAAAATTATGGCACACAGAGCTCCTTAAATTCCTTCACGTAAATCCTTTTAGTAATATTTTATTTATATAATTCACGACGAGAACTACTCATTATAAAAAACATCGCTGTGATAATTAATTAATTCAATACCACCGCATATTGTTTACTTGATAAATAATATCCTAATCAGAGAAATTCATTTTGTAATCATTTAATATCCGAAACAAAATCAATTATAAAATATACTTTATACAAATATTTATTGTTCTTGTATGGAACAAAGAGGAATTATGTTAGAGAAAATAATCAAGTGATTCAACCAGTTTTTGGGTCGCCCTTCATCGACCGCCAATTTATTCCCTAAATTTTTAATTTCTCAACGGATTTTGAACGAGAAATTTTCCTGTCTCTCCAACGAACGCAGCATAAAACTAACCGAACATAATTACCCGGTAATTACAACTGACAATAAATCGCTTGAATGTGTAATTAACGTTTATTCACAATGAATTATAGGATTCAGGCACAAACTGATGAGGATAAGTTTCACTTCTACAGATGTTACCCTCTTACACAACATCTCATAAATTTCTCCCCTGACGACAATGTTTAAAAGCTATTTGGATTTACCGGTAAATAATGCAGACGTTCATTGAACTGTTCTCATATTTTTTTAGCCGCGTGAGAGCCTCGACGAAGTTGGAATCGTGTTTGAATTATTTACGAATAGCGTTGAAAGAAATCCCAGCGAATTGGAAAGTGAGTTTTCCAAAGTTGGATCAAACAAATGGATTAAGGCCGTTAGTTGTACGAGATTGGATGTGCATCACTGGTGGAATCACACACCTGTTCGTTTTACCTCCTTTCTAATTGCAGTGGGATCTTGAGTCGACATGAGCTCCGCCAAGTTGCATGCTGAGGATCATAATTTATCAACATTCAATTAAAAATATGTGAGAACAAGAAATATTTTTAGATAATTATTTCTTTAAAAAGAAGAGCTCAAGTTTTTTTGTCAGCTTTTTGAGGCACATAACTAACGTGTGTATACCAAAGAATATTATGTGTGCATATAATCTATATATGTATCCTATACAGGGTCCCCTTTATCTTATTGCAAAGGGTGCACCGGCGTGTTTGGGGGGTGGTTTGGAACCGAAAAGTCCTTTTCCACTTTTCGCCCCGACGCACCCCTATCGAGATATGGGGGTGAAAAGAGCGGCCAATGGGGCGCGAGCTTTGCGCGGCTGTACGTCCGTGTGCCGCGGGTAAGCGGTGTGCGTGCTTCCCCTTCTCCACGGACGGACGTTCCATTCCGCTAGTGTGAGGAAGAGAGGGGGGGGGGGAGATATTTCTCTCTCAATCATTGCCAATTTCAAGACAAACCTTGGGGGGGGGGGGGTAGAGGGGGTGATTAAATTACATAATTAATGTTAAAAATTGTCGAAATAATAATAAACACGTTAAATAATAAACGCGATTTATTGATTATCAAAGAATCAAATTGTCTACAACAAATGTCTTATGGCGGGTCCCGTAAATCCATTTGTTTATGTAATAATTGGATGTAAAATTTAAACAACAATCCGCGATTAATTATTAAACTAAGACATCTACGCGATTTTTCGATACAATCATTAATGTGTAAAATTGAATTTTTGGCAAAAAAACCGTCTTGACAAAATGTTGTAAACCCATTTGTTTACAAGATAATTGGCAAAACGGGTTTTTTGTTGGAAAAATTCGGAAAATCGTGGGCATCCCCCTTGGCGTTCCAAAGCTAATTATTTAAATGTTAATTATCTCATTATGCAATAGCCCTACAGTGTTTTGTCAAGAGATCTTTTTTATTGTAAATTTAATTTACAACAAGAAAGGTCTCTTGACAAAATGCTGTAAAAGAGCCTATTATCGAGATAATTAATCATAAACAATCGCGGGTAAATTTCAGAGGGGATGCCCGCGATTTTCAGAATTTTTCCACCAAAAAACACGTTTTGCCAATTATCTTGTAAACAAATGGGTTTACAACATTTTGTCAAGACGGTTTTTTTGCCAAAAATTCAATTTTACACATTAATGATTGTATCGAAAAATCGCGTAGATGTCTTAGTTTAATAATTAATCGCGGATTGTTGTTTAAATTTTACATCCAATTATTACATAAACAAATGGATTTACGGGACCCGCCATAAGACATTTGTTGTAGACAATTTGATTCTTTGATAATCAATAAATCGCGTTTATTATTTAACGTGTTTATTATTATTTCGACAATTTTAAACATTAATTATGTAATTTAATCACCCCCTCTACCCCCCCCCCCAAGGTTTGTCTTGAAATTGGCAATGATTGAGAGAGAAATATCTTCCCCCCCCCCCCCTCTCTTCCTCACACTAGCGGAATGGAACGTCCGTCCGTGGAGAAGGGGAAGCACGCACACCGCTTACCCGCGGCACACGGACGTACAGCCGCGCAAAGCTCGCGCCCCATTGGCCGCTCTTTTCACCCCCATATCTCGATAGGGGTGCGTCGGGGCGAAAAGTGGAAAAGGACTTTTCGGTTCCAAACCACCCCCCAAACACGCCGGTGCACCCTTTGCAATAAGATAAAGGGGACCCTGTATATTATATTAAATATGTACATTTTTGTAAAGTGCTTAATTTTCCAACATATTTTTAATTGACTTGATAAATCATGAGAATATATATTATGTATTATATGTAATACATAATTAATGTAATTATATGTGATAAGATGATTAATATGTAATAGATAACACATAATATATATTATATATTACATATATTTTATTATATATAGAAAACCAAAGAGGAACTTAATTTTTTTTAATGAAAAATTCAAATGTGGTTTATAATATATATTATATAAAGGTTTCTACTATATAATAGATAATATATGATATGTCTTATATATTTTATGTATTACAAACCACAAATAAATTTTTAATTTATAAAAATTGTTTCTCTCTGTTCTTTCTTCGATTTTCTATCGATATTTTTTTTCCCTCATACACTCGTCATTTAAATTTTCGGTAGAGGATACCGGGGCACGATGGGGTACCCAGAAAATATTCAAAATGTTGAAACGTTCCCAACGACAAAGACATCTAAATATTCAAATTAATTAATTAGCGCCCAACAATATTATATTAATAATAATAAATACTTCAATAAAAGTTACTCGAGGTTGACGTTGGAGAATGCAACGCGGGAATTAATATTAGAAAATATTATGAGTCATATTAATTTATATATTTTTTAATCGCACTTTTTCATGGAACAAACCAATGAACAATGCAAAAATGCAAAAATTGAAATTATTCCAGTCGAAACTCATATTCTCCCTTGAAACTTTCCGGCACATAACTTTCTTCATTTCAAATAGTTTTCCCCGTTATCCAGATGTTTTCTGACAATTTTCTGTCGAAAGAGAATAGCCGAGGCGTAACATGCGGTAACAGGATATCTCCGTTCTCTCGTTAGCGTCGAAAACTGCGGGTAATTAGGAGGCCCCTGGTAAATAGTTCACATCTTGTTCGCCGGTGGAAAATATACGGTAAAATGTTGAAACACAAATTTCTCACTGAAAATTTGAAATTACTGACCTGTCCAAAGTTGCCCCATTTCACTCGATTTTCTTGGGTTTGAACCGAGTAGTGGAAAGTTTCTTCTCCCGATTACGTAAAAAATATGGTTTTTTATTCTAAATAATTTAATAATGTTGGGGTTTTTCAACGATAATGACGCATAATGGGAGGCAATTTTCCGGTAAAATTGAGACTCTCGTGGAGCATTCAAAACTCACTTACATGGCGAAAGATAATATCAGTATGAGGATGGTCTTCAGTCGGGCACGTACTGGCTATCGTACGTGTTTCGTTGAGTGCTAAGCTCACGTTCAAGAGACTACTAAAATAAAACATCTCGTGGATAAATACAATAGAAAATAAAATATTCGAGATCCGGAGTGGAGATTCAGTTCGTATTCAGAAGAAAGGAAGGAAGGAGGATGAGACAAGACCTGAAGATGGGTGGAAAGTGAGGAAATAATTGGATGATGTCCTGATTAATTGTGTGATGGTGTTTTTCGTGAAAAGTTGATTGGATTAAATTGATCCGAGTTTGATGAAATCATTTGATGCAGTTGGGATGGTGCTTGGTAGGGCTGGATCTATTTATGGAATGGAATTTACGGAATGTATGTATCCACTTCTGGTGTGAAAGACAGGTCCATCAATCAATCCCACATCAGATTCCAATAAAATTGGAATCAGACGATCAGATTAGTGAAGCAAACAAGGGATTGACTGCGGATATTTCACAGGGTTTATCCTCTACTTGTGTTATTGTCATCAAATATTATTAATGTACATATTTATAAAGAACGTTTTTTGTATTTAAAACTTTTTTTTAAACAATTTTATTGTAATAAGTCAACTCGTTATTTCTAAATTAATTTTCCATTAATATTCGTGTAAACAGAAAGAATTAAAAATTAATTAAATCGAATAGAAGTTGTGCTGCAATGTCATATTACTCGTTGTCTTGACAATTCCTAAATATATCCTTTAAAAAGTGCGATGAAGTTTAGATCAAATAAAGACAGGGGAGCACAAATGCCTGACCTCAGACTGAGATCATGTCCCTCCATCAGATTCTGATCAGAATTTTTTCTCAAATGAGGTGAATCAAACCTGATCAATTCCCGATAAAAATCGACCGGACCAGATGAAAGCTGATAATAATTCTAAGATTCCAACTCAGAATATCTCTCTATTCACCCTCTCTATTAATTGGTTCAAATGCAATAAAAAAATTATTACACATATTTATAAAAAATATTTTTGTATTTCAAACATTTTCATAAAACAATTTGATCTTACTAAATCAACTCCTTATTTCTAAATCCATTTTCCATGAATATCAATGAAGAAAGAATTAGAAATTAATTAAATTGACTAGAAACTCTACTACAATTTCATATTACTCGTTGCCTTGACAATTCCAAAATAAATCCTTTGAAAAGTGCCAAATTTGCCTCATAATGATTCCAGGCTGCCTGACCTCAGGCAGATCATCTCCACTACATCAGATCCTGATCAGGATCTCCTCAGTCCTCCCACCATTATTTTTTAATAAATTAACTGGAGCAAAACCTGATCAATCTCCAATATAATCGACTTGATCAGATGAAACCTGACTACCTCCCTCTCAATTTATGATTCTAACTCAGAATATCTCACCCGAATTTCCACTCGGATTCCCAATCTCCCTCTCCAATAATTTATTCAAATGCAACAAAAAAGTCATTAGCCCAAAGCTTTGATAACTCTACATTCGCACCATCAAGGCAATAATTCAGTTTGTTTTTCATTAAACTTGTTTGCATATCAATTTAGATCTCTATGTACCCAGCCCACACTCTTGCCTTTGTCATTTGTACCTGAGAACACCTGAAAGAGGTGAATTAACTCGAAGCAGTTACCGTATCCTCGTCTCACCGCACTTGCCCTCGTCCGTTCACTCCCTTCTTTGGGAGAATTGAGCAGCACTGAGTAACTTAATTGAATTTCACACCAAGCATTGTCCCGTTGGTGAATTTCGGATGCTTCGTGTGAAATTGCTCTCGCACAGTGCCATCATGAGGGATAGGAAAGGGCAAATGGAGGAGCAACGAACGATATTCCTATAAATTCAACCCCTATTCTGTCCTCTTAGTAAATCGTCTGACGTAGTCTCGACACAGAAAATCGGAAGACAGGGGAGGGAATGAAATTCATCTCATTTTACCCTGGTTCATTATAGTGGAATACTATTTAATTATTTATATATATTTTCTTTATATTTCACATTTTTCCGTATTTTTTAATTAATATTTTAGCTCAGACTAGTGAAATAATGCTTATTAAATTGTATATTTTTCATAAATACTATGTTTTTTAGTATATTTATTTATTAATATTTTAGTTCATGGGGGTGAAATAATATTTACTGATTTGTATATATTTTTTTATTAATATTTCTTTTTTTTTGTATTTTTTCATCAGTATTTGAGCTGATGTTAGTGAAATAATAATAAATCAGTTATGTATTTTTTATAAATACTATATTTGTTAGGATAATTATTTATTAATATACCAGCTTATGATCGTGGAATAATATTCAATGACTTGCATATATATATTGTCGGATATTCTTTTTTTTACTATATCTTTTTATGAATATTTTAACGCATACTAATGAAATATTATTTAATGCATTCTGTATTTTTTTATAAATATTTAAGCACATCAATAAAATAATGGAGGAGCAGTTTTCCATCTGCGAATCAATAAATTCTCATTTGATCACATACTCCATTCTCTATTTTAAACTTCGACCCTTTCACAGCAAATCGAAATTTCTCTCCCTTTCTATCGTTCAACGAAGATAAATTGCCTTTCACTTTTAGGAAAATGCGCCGATAATATAATGGATTCAGCCCCAATCATTCATTCGATCAGTGTAGCATCCCGGTTATCACGTGTTGTACATGAACTCCTGGTGAGTTTGAAAGGAAATCGAACAAATCCACCAGAACGTTTCGCTTTCATCATTATCGTCGGAGAATCGCGTTACTAAATCGGTGGGAACTCGTTTCAATATTAAATTTCTCGAAATCGGGAGAAATTTTACCGCACGGAAGGGATCACAGTTTAAGAAAAATGATCGAAATCGATCGATTTATGAAAAAAATCGTGGCTTAAATTGGGACCTAAATCCCGGTCGGATTTAACTACATTCTATTCAAGGTCACACTAAAAACATCCCTATCATCCCTAGACTTCGTAATATCATTCTGTGGAGGACCGATTCCTAGAATTGACAGCCCTAAGACATCCAAAATTGAATGTGGTATTCCAACAAATATAAAATAATAATGACGATTAATTTTTTCCCAATATGTGTCGTTCATTTCTGCGACTCCCTTTTTTCAATTTATTTTATAACTTTTAAATATTGTCCTGAATATTCAATAATTTAATTTTCTGCAATTTAGATATTTTAATAACCCTTAGTCGTCTTCTTTATCAAGAGTTCAAACGCAGAAAGTTATTTCTACAGATAATTATTCATTATTATTTATTATGATTGTTATTATAATTTATTATTATTTAATAAATGGCCGAAAGGCTGATTACACTTGTGGACTAATGAGGACCGTCTCGCGGCAATAAAAGTCAAAGTCAAAGTCATTATTATTTAATATTATTCATTATTATTTAATATTATTTATTATTATTTATTATATATATACATAAAATTATATTCCCACGTGACAATTCTCCAACATCGATCATTCGGTCAATTCCATCCATCAGAGTCCCTCCAATCATCATGTATAATATTTCCCTTTGATATCCTGTTCCAATCACTACATGAGAATTAAATAACAATTGACCCTCAACCCGATCAACTATTTCTCCTCTAAAAATACCCATCCACCACCACCTCTCCAATTTAACTATTTAAACACCTTTCCAACTACTAATTAATCGATCAATTGTTGCACACCAATGACCGACCTACGACACCCGGACTACATTAAACATCCATTTACAACCACCATTACAATAATCCCATTCCCCAATCCCCGAAAATACCGGGAATAATCCCATAAACTCCTATGAATCACAACTATCGAAGTGACAAAGTCAATGGCCAAAACTTTTACTCCACCTCCTAAACATAATTAAATCAGTCATCCTCAAATTTGCACTTGGATGAAAGCCCCTGCTACCGGGGAAAATCGTTTCACTCGATTACCCCGGAACAGGATGGCTCGATTACCATCGAAAAGCTCCAACAACGGGCCCAGTGTTGGCACTGACAATCGATCTCCACGTCCTTGCTCGAGCTCGCGATTACACGTTCTGAGTATCCATTCCGCTGTTGTTCCCCCATCCATCCGCCCATTTACTCCAGAGGAGAATTTAGACCCTAGCCCTCTTTGAATCCCGCTACCCCCCCCCTCCTCCCCTCCCACACCACCGGCCCCCACCACCCCAACCCCTACCCCTACCACTGGTCCATACATGAATACACCCCTCAACACAGCCGCATCCTGCCAATTTGTTTATCCGGAATGTGAAATTGCGGCCATTGAGAGAAGAGGGAGTAACGAGAGAATGAGGACCGGAATATGGTGGGGGGAAATGATGGGTAATAATGGCATTAATTTTCAATTGTTGTCGTAGGTGAATCGTTTATAGATAATGGTGGATTATTTGACCGCAGTGATATAGAGGAGAAGCGGACTGATACGTATTTGATGGGATTTCCGATTCAAATCATAACCCGGTTCTGGTGTTGGCGATTGCTGGAGGTACGATGTGATTGAGATAGTGAAGCGGTTGAGTAATGAATTGTTTTGTTTGATTGGTGGATTGAGTTTGATGTTTTGGAAGTGTAATTGGAAAAATCTGGGATCTGAGGAGTGGTATTAGTGGTGGGAGATGAGGAATGCGGGAGGATGGGGGGATTGTGGAGTTTGGACGGCGTTCAAAACAACGGCAGGGCCGTAGTGAGGGGTCGGGGCCCTGAGGGGAATTAAGGGCCTAAATTTAGGGGAGACATTGTGTGGTTGTTTTTAACTCCGAAGATGTGGTATTGTTGAAGATAAACGAGAATTTAAAATATTCATAAATTCGATTCTCATTTATAATGATTTATTTATTTATTTGATGAAATGATATTTTAAAAATTTTCTGATGAACTCACTGGTCTCACTCAAACATCTCCATCACCTGGAGACATTCAAAACAACATCAGGGCTGGAGCAAGGGGATAGAGGCCCCCGGGGCATTAGGGTCTTAAATTTAGTAGGACCGTCTTGCGGTGGTTTTCAACTTCGAAAGGTTCGATATACTTCAGTTAAATGTATTTTAGTAAAATTGTATTTTGCCGACTAAATTCTCTGATTTTGAACATTTTTAATTCAAAATTTTACAACTAATTTCGCGAATCAAACTCAAAAAAATTTCAACGTAATCAGCATTACCTAAATTACTTTCTGTAACTTATCTACATTGTTGCAAACATTTTCTTCTTATAAATAAATAATAGAACTTGTTTCCCAGTTCGTGGATTATGTTTTACGAACTGTGAAAAAAATTCCCGAATTTTTTTACGTCTCATCATCAAAAATTCAGATGTTAATCTTTTAGTGTCGCACTTCGCTACGGAATGAGAGATAAGATGATAATTTTTATTAACTGAGACACTAATTTCTACGGAGTAAGCCTCTTGGTGCGAGTGACATGAATCGTTGATAAACTTTTACTCTAGAACTCCGCGCCTCCTTTCAATTAAAAAAATTAACACACGACTTATTTGCAATAAACTTTCATTTTCATTGGTATTCTAATTCTCCAGGTGGTTCTCTATTTTAATGAGTGAAAAGTAAATATGCGAAAGTCAAGATACAACGTATTCTCATCACCCTCAAACTCGGAGAATGCACATCTCCATTGTAACGTAGCTGGCTTCATTTCGCAATGTGAAGCGCCTCGTTTTTTTTATTAAAAGTCGAGGGTTCATTTTTTTCTTGCGGTCCAGGGTCGTCCTCCATTCTCCATCTCCTGTTTCTTCGTTTCTCATTCTTCTCATTTCTTCCACTCCTCTACATATTATTCTCTCCCCACACATTTTATGAATAATTCCTCCCCGCCATGTGACGCACCCCTGGAGATTATTTCCGAGATCTCGAAAGACAAAAAATATTATTGTAATGTATAAAAAAAAAATGTCGAGATTGTATTTTCTAGATGTTTTTCTCGTGCTAATATCAGAGAGTGAGGAAAAATATAATTTTGTTAATAATAGTTATTTCCGACAAATAAGTGACTGAAATTTCCACTCAATATTTCCTTTGAAACTCTCGTTTAAAGAATATTTGGTTAACAAAATTATATATTTTTTTTAATGTGAAACATTAAGACGGAAAGTTGAAGCAGTTGTTTCGGTAAAACTTGAAAATGCGTTTTTCTTAGAAGGAAAATTTTGAAAATGTGATTTAAAAAACCCAAATATTTTTTTCATTAACCGAACGACTGATAGAAATATTTTAATAATAATTATCCTTTCATTTTCATTTTTTTCCTAATATTTCCTGCAAATGATTTTCCTTTTTTGTTATTGAAAATAATAATTGAAAAAAAAAATTTCTGTCAAGTGAACGGTTCATAGAAATGTTTAAATAATATTTCTCCTTCATTTTCATTTTTTTGTACTTAATATTTCTTTTAAATGGTTTTCATTTTTTGAAATTAAAGAAAATGATTTAGGAATATTAATTTTCCATTAAGTAAACTATTTTTTTTCTATTTCAAATGAGGTAAATACCACTCAAATGACGACTGTAATGCTCACAATTGGAGCGTGATCCTTTCCACTATTAGGGAAAGTACCTTCGTGTACTTTACTGGTGGGTTGAGGTAGAATGACATCTTCACGACATCCACCTCTCACTTCGGTGTAATAATATCGCATTACCTTGAGAAATCGCTCGGGTCTCTCACTATCTTTCTATCAATAGTTGCAATTTCATTTCTGCAAACAGGTGGTATTACCTCGAGGCATCATTTTATTTTTAAGGAAGATCGAGGCAACATGGACTGAAGGGGTAAACCGAAGAGTGGGGTAAAATGGTCGAGGGGGATTCAAAATAATTATAAAAATCCCATACGACTGCGAATTTAGTCATAAGTGAAATTACAATTCACTATTTTATTTTAATAAATTTTCCTTCTGACTTTTTCATTGTCCTTTAGTTAGCTGGAGGGTGCACCATAAAAAATCACTACACTAACAAAATAATTAGTATAACCATTGTAATTTTTGTAGTAACAAATAAATAATTACTCTGACAGTTAATAATTGAAATTTCTGATTATTCTACTCTGGAGTTTATTTTCTAACTTCTTTCTATTTCTTTTATTTTCATTTTTATTTCTTCCTTCATTTTTAAGATTAAATATTGGTTTTATTTAACAAATTATTTTATGCCCACGAACTTTCCATGTAAATAATCCTCATTCATATTTCTCTCTTATTCATTCCTCTTTCCGCACTGAATGACTAACTCCGAAGGCAAATACTGACTATTCGACATTAGTTTGAGTAGAAATGTCATTAATAAAATGAGGTTTTCTCCACCGGTCCATTTTGCCGCACCCTTCCCTGCATCAACATTTAAACTCAGACCTCTACAGACAATAAGAGAAAAGAATTAAGAAAATTCCTCTAAAAAATCCAAAAAGTATTATTATTCATTAATTATTATCAATACATTTGTTATTACTTTATTACTACCCAATGAATGCTGTTTCATTATTCATTTTCATTTACTGTCCATCGGTAATATGCAATAAATTCTCAATTATTCAACTCCAAAATAAATAAATCCTTTCACAGGAGAAAAAAAAATCTGAAAAATTTGCAAATCTTTAATATTTTTTTTTATATAAATTATATTTAAACAAATATTCACAATTTTATGGCACCTACATTTTTCACCGAAACACCAGAGCCTCGAGGTTATTCTTTTGTCTATGCATTTAAACCTACTGGTTTATTCTGCAAATAAAAAAAAATTGAACAAAAATAAACATAAATTGGTCATAAACTGGATTCCAATTGTAAGAGGTGGAACGGGGGGGGGCAGGAGGAAAAAAGTAGAGGCCCAAAAGGGTGTACATTTGAAAACAAACAAATAAATAAATAAATAAACAAATAAATGGCCTTCTTACTTCTTCAACATTAATTAATCTTAAATATCGTTAATGATATAATTTATATGAAGTGAGAAACGAGAATTATCAAAATAATCTTTATCTCTAAAGTTTTCAAAAAATAATGAATATCACAAGGTGGAAGAGCCTCGAGGTTGTCACGATATGAGAGAGCAGACACCCGGGGGGAATTTAAAATCTAATTTCACATAAGTTTTGGGGAAAGCCAACACACAAGAGTGCCTTTATCCCATTTCTCCTCTCTCTATACCGTGTGATGCTACCCTCGTCGGCACCGGCATACGCTCGTAATTTCACTCGGTCTCGCAATTGCACGTTCTCTTGCCCTCTGCCCCATCCCCCAACCCCCTCCACCTCCCGCCCCCCCACAGTCGACCCATTTATATTTTTTTTATTTGCCTTTTATTTTTACTTCAACTCCTTTTACTCTCCACTTCATTTTCTGCACTTTGTATTTTATTGTCTCCTTCTGGATGTCTTTGTTATAAAAAATGTTAGATAACGAATATAATTGGGTGTCAAAGGGAATTTTGAAGAGGTTTTTGGGGGAGGGGGGGGGGGAGAGAATGAAGGGGAGGTGTGGGGGGAACAATTTTGATGGCTGGAATTGACTGTGGGAGATGAGGATATTTTTTAATGTTTTTAGAGGGGAAAAGAGGGGGGGGGGAGGTATTCATGTGTGATTGGATTTATGTAGGTCATATTAAGATGGACATTAGAAAAAAGATGGCGGATCGGTGGTTTTTGAAGGGGAATATTTCAGAAATTAATGATCTGATTTTTGTTAATTTTCGATCAAAGTTTGTTATCGTGAGACCTAAAAGTGTGAGAAATGTCAAATTTTTATCTCGATTACTTTTTGAGTTATGGCGCAGAAAGTAGTTTCAAGAAGAAAATGAAAAAACGAGAATAAAACTGAATTATGGTGGGTGAAATGGTCTTCTTTTAACTCAGTTGTAGTCGCCGTCGCGACGAGTATTAAAAAAATGGTGGAATCGATAATTTACTAATCGATGATGGAATTTGGGAGTTTTTGGAGTGCGATAATAATGGATTCCGATAATAATTATTGTGGTGTCGTACAATCTCTGTGAGAAACAAAACAAATAAAAAATGATAGACCTTCAAATTTTATGGTCCTCTTCAGTAAATTTTACGAAGCCACATATCATTAATTACAAAACGTATCTCAAAATTCACGATTTCGATAGGATTTTTGATCTGAGTAAAACACATTCCACTATTATAGTGCCCCCACCGTAATTTTGCACAAACTTTTCTTTGCATTTGTATCTCCAGAACCGCTCAACAAATAAACCAAAATTCAGTCTCAAAATTTCACTAATGAAAGTACTAATTAACAGACAAAATTTCACAATCTCTAAAAACATAATTTTTGGAAGATAATTCACATATCCAAATGTGTCCGTCAAAATTAACAAATCAATCAAAATCACAATTCGAAGAAAACAAAAAAATTTGAACGACAGTACAAAATTTTATTATATAAAATTGCACGTGATGAGTAGAAAATATAGAGAAGTAACAAAATATATTAAAAATTTACTTATATTATTATTATTATTTGGATAATATATAGGAATGAAATATCTAACAGATCAAAAATTAAATTAACTGTAAAACTAGATTTATGGCATATTAATTTTATTGATAGAAAACGTATAATTTTTTTTTGTTCTATCAAAATTGATTAATTATCATCGATTAAAAATTGGAAATGAAAAAATTCGAATCCTCGATAATTACTGCCATCGAACAAGGTCCGGTATAATTGAGTTATCATCGATGTACTCGTATCCGTAAACGAGGATTGTCCCCAATTCTGATAATATCACCTGGTCTGTATATTCACCGATAATTTCGTAAAGCGCACACAGTAATTCACGTTATGACATACATACATAATAGTTCACGTATGCGAGTACAGAAAGTAAACCGAGTGGCTGGATCACACGGATGAGAGAAAATCACTGGCGAATTTCACGTTTTCTGAGTTTACATTATTCATGACGATAAAAATGGAGAGATGTAGATGCTTCGCGGCATTTCTAATGGTGTTCTGTGAGTGTGTGTGTGGGTGGGTGGGTGTGCGTGTGAAATATAGAGAACGCAATTTTCGTAAATTTAATTTATTTTAGATGGTGAATAACAAAAGTTTTTAGGGGACGTTGTGGACGGAGGGAGCAGGAAACCTTAAGGTTGTTGACGTGTGAAATATTTAGAAAAGGGAAATTACATTTAGTGGAGAGTTTTTGTTTAATTTTTTTATGGTGAATTGTTCAAAAAAGGAGCGGGATAATTATCATTTTTAGTTGAGGATTGATCGTTTGAAGTTGAGATAGAAATTTGGGTGTTGAGTTTTTTAAAAGTCAATGGCTCGATAATTTTTTTGAATTAAATTGAATCGGTTGACTTTCGTTTTGGAGGACTAATTAGAGAAAGTTCATTGAGATAATTAAAAATAGGTAGAATTGACAATATATTGGGATGAACGGGGCATGGCGGGGTAGGCGGGGCACGATGGGTCTCTCAACATATTGGAAAATTTGAAAAAACGTTTTTCAAAGAGTTCGCATGTAAAAAAAATAAAAACTAAAAATTTAAGAATGGAATGAAATATAATTGAAACAATGAGAAATATAGAAATGAGTAAAAATCAAATTAATCAATTAAATTAATCACATGAATGACCGAGTTGCAAAAAATGAATAAAAAAAGTTGAACTTCATTTTCCAAATTTAAAAACTAAAGCAGACAAGTCGTTCCTAAAATAATAATTCAATTTCGTTAATTCGTGAGTGAAAAATTCACTAAAAACTGCCGAAAAAAATTTCAATTTCAGAATTGTCCTCTTCCAAACTAAAAAATCAACAAAAACGGTCGCACTTAATTTGCCAAATCTCCAATCTGAATCAAGCAAGTTACCCATAAATTAATAATTCAATTTCGTCCATTCGTGGGTGAAAAATTCGTACAAATCTCTAAAAAAAATTTCAACTTCAGAATAGTCGTCTTCTGAACCGAAAAATCAAGAAAAAGACTTGAATAGTATTCCCCAAATCTATAATCCGACCTAGACAAGTCGTCCCGACACATCCAGGATGTTCAGTATTATTTCAGTATTATTTTATCACTGACCACGTCTGCTCCGTCAGCCAGACATATGCATTCATGTTCCTAATCACCTCGAGGATTAGAAACGAAATAACTTCCACCTGTAACACACCAGCTGAGCTCAACAATCTAAACCATTACCACAAGAGAAGAGCTTCGTTGCAAAATACAATATTAACACCAATTAATACTAATAAAAAAAGCTAAACAACCAGAAACACAAAGACTATAGCACTCGATTTTTATTTATTTATCCAACAGAGCAAACTCATTCAACCCCGACTTTCAATTTAATTGATTATAACGTACGCAATTTGTTAATATCTATTAATGATGCTGGCTTCGTGTCTTCGATAAAATTGTATTGTTTAAAATAATTGAATCGTCGACATCGATTGGACGAATCTCCTTTTGCTATAGCGAAAGGCAATTACAAAAGACTCAATGAAATCCTCCCCAAATTTGCTATTTAATTGTACCCTGTGGAGCTCCACCGGGAATGAACCGATGTCAAAATTTACCAATTACCTGAAATAATAATGTACCACATGCATATGCATTTTTCATCAACACACAGATCTCTCCCAACGGCACATACACGGACTCTTTTAAAATCCACCCCTGATAAATCCTCCATGCGCGGAATTTCCATGAGGATAATACCCGATGAATATAGTATAACTGTTTGGCATTTGAGTTCACCACCGGCCAACCGATTTACCTCGTGGTTGGCTACGCAAACACACACTGTCCCTGGCAATCTTTGCAAATCCATGACAATGGTGCCATTAAAATTGGAAATCGGCCTGAAATTCTATGGAAAATCTAGATCACGAGTACGACGTTTAGATTTTTTTTTTTAATGGTCCTTTCATCATGGGATGCTGATTTTTTATTCCATAATTAATTCAATTCAATTCCATTATATTCTCAGAAAAATCTAGACGAGGTCGAAGACGTTTAGAATTTTTTTTTGAATTGTCCTTTTATGATGAGATGCTGATTTTTTATTCAATTATAAGTTCAGTTCAATTTGATTATGTTATTGAAAATCTAGACGAGGACGAAGACGTTTAGAATTTTCTTTGAATGGTCCTTTTATGAAGAGATGCTGATTTTTTATTCAATTACAAATTCAATTCAATTTGATTATATTATTGAAAATCTAGACGAGGACGAAGACTTTTATAATTTTTTTTTGAATGGTCCTTTTATGATGAGATGCCGATTTTTTATTCAATTATAAATTCCATTCCATTCGATTATATTATAGAAGCGATAGCTGTGGGTAATTGAATTGCAGATGCCAATGAACGAGGGAGGAGAAAGACATTTAGTATTCGCGGGCAGGAAAATTCTTTAAAAATTACGTGCCTGTTCCGTAATCTGCTGATGCACGTTCCACACACGGAAATTAATGTTGGATAAAAATTAAACATTTTAGGTCAAGTTTAATAATAAACTTGACCAATCGATTAATAAACAATCGATTGTTTCCAAAAATCGATTAATAAACAATCGATTGTTTTCATAAATCGATTAATAAACAATCGTTTCTCGAATCTCGAAATTCGATATTTCGATTATACCGCACCTTCTCTCCGAGTAATATACAAAAAATCGATTAATCAACAATCGATTCTCGAATCTCGAAATTCTATATTTCGATTATCCCTCATCTTCTCCTCTAGTAATACAACATGCATTGAATCAATCCATAGATATCCTACGATAAGAGGTATTCGTCCATTGTTTCAATTCAATCAGCTGATCACCGCAACATTAAAAGGTGCGTTCATCATTCCGATGTTGAGCAAATAATTCACTTGGGTAATGTCACTGACATTCGAACGACCTCGTTTTATTTTTGTCGAGAGTATCCAATAAGAATTCCCTCGTATTTCATTGTGGGATGTCTTCGGAATGTACTCACGAATGAAAATTCCCTGTGCCCACATCCACTCACATGTCGAATAGCAATTGCATTTCTTTCCATCCATTGGTAAAACGAATTTGAACGGAGAAAAAAAAATTCCCATAAATTTTCCGTCAACGTTTCATGTATCTTTACATTATTTAACTTTCATTTGCATTTTTCCCAGAGAAAAATAATGCAAAGACGAGGAAATTGCTCAATTCAGTCTTGAAAAAAAATTTCAATGAATTCGAGACAGTTATTATCGATAATAAAATTTTATCGTTAATATTTTAAGTTTATTGTTAATTAAATTTTCATCTTCGATTTTTATTCCAGGCAGTTCGTTCATATTTTTTACTTCAGGATTTTTGCAGTTGGATTAATGGTCTGGTGAATATTTTATAACATTTTTTAAATTGCTTTCAATTTTTGAGGAATGACTCGAGAGGCTGAGGAAAAAGTATATGGGGTATATTCCATCCACGTTTCGGGAGTTTATCTCCAGGGCATAAGAGTGGGAGAGGAGCCCTCCCACATTGGCTGACATATTGGAGATCGTTCCCCAGACGTCTAAGCCATACATGACCAACACTGGCTTACGTATCCAACGATTTGCACCACATACAACCCATTCATTCCCTTCAGCCCAATGTATGGAGGGCTTCCTGATGTCTTCAAACGTGTGCTTCAGGGTCTTAGAAAAGTATTATCATCCATTTGTTACCAACGATATTGGAAACAGAATATTTTACATAACGAAAGTGTGAAATAATTAGCTTGAGATAATTTATTAATTAATCGATCGAAAGAGATCCGCTCGTCACCAAGAGGTACAACACCCTGGACGTTGCCCTAAGACGTCTTATTCATTGGAATTGATTTAGGATAAAAGAGAAAATATAAATATCATAGTCCACACTCCTCAGAATTATCAACAATAAAAATGTTTGTTAATATTGAGTATAAACATAGAACGAAGAATATAATTTCAAAAATTCAACAAAATATTTGTATTGAATTTTACATTATTGATTTACGCTTTTGTAGAATTTTTATTTTCTTAAATATTAATGTATTTTCAAAAAATTTTTAATATTATAATATTTAGTGTCGAAATTAAATTAATTGATTAATCCTACATTAATATTAAGGAAATTAATCCTACAAAGACCTATTCATTCCATCTATAAATCACCTTTTAATAAACATTCAAAATGTAAACTCCAATAACAACCAAAGACTAAACTGAAACGAGAAAATGTCACATAATTTTTCCGTAATTTTTATAATCACCCAATTTATCATAAATTTTCAGTCGCTTTAATTTCGACATATTTACACTGAAAATCCCTAAATCCATAATACAACGTCAATCAACAATTCGAAATGATTTGTTGATGAGAGCCCAACATTCCCTGAAACTCGAAAAGAGCTTTTTCCTATTAATTTCATGAATAAATTGTTTGATTAACAATGTTACGTTGGAGTGGATAAACTATTGACAGAGGACATTACCATGTTTGAGCCGAGTGAAGAGAGTGGAATGGACAGCAAGCCCGGTTCATCGACCGGAGGGGGCTTTAATTTGAAACTTCGATTTGGTTTCGGCTCAGTCGCTAAAGTGGAAAACGCCATTGGTAAGGGGGAGGGGAAGGGGGGAGGAGGAGGAGGGATGGACGACTACAATTGCCCTCGAGTCCTTTACGTGGACCTCTGCCCCTCCTTTTCCAGGGAAACGAGCTTTCCCGGATCGTTTTCAAGTTTTAGAGAGCACAAGAGGGTGGATTGGGGAAGGGGTAGGGGGTGGATTGCCAATGGGATCGCGTGGGTTTAGGCCGATTGCAGGGAGTTCACATGGAAATCCACTCCATCTTTTATTTGGCTGGAGAGTGATAAGAGATTATGGAAATTATGAATTATGAGATTTTGTTTATTTAAAGGGTTATTTTGTTGAGTGAAATATTGGAGTGGATAGGGGGAGGTATCTGGAGTTAGGGGTGGGAATTGATCTGATGGGAGTTGGATTTCATGTGATGAGGTCGGTGGTCATCAGAAATTGATCAGATCAGATGAAGAAAAATTACTGTATCGGGCACGAAAATCGAGGTGGAAAATGATGGAATGGTGGAATGTTATATTTACACATAAAAATAACTATTGATACAATCAATTTTGTAATACATTTTGTAATTAATGATAGGTGGCTTTGTAAAGTTTACGAAATAGACTACTATAAGATTTGAATGTCTATTATGTTTTATTTGAGTTTAAATGAAAAATTGATAAAAATCGTTTAAAAATTTTTGTCTAGATTAGTTTATTTTATTGAACTTTCGTTCATTTTTTATTATGCCACACAGTAATTTTTCGCGAAATCGTTGTGATTGGTTGACGATGAGAGATTGTCTCAATAATATTAAAACGATTTAACTATTAACTTTAATTATTTATTACCGCACGCAGAAGGTATATATTTCTGGGATGATGTCTCCAGACAGATCAACTGACTCTTAGGGACCAAAGATTTGACACTCTAGACCCATTTGACAAAAGGCCCTTGTTCATTCATTCATTTCTGTTTCTTATCTGGTTTTATTTATTAAAACCATTCTAAACATTTCGGTACTGTTCAAAGAAAAATTGTAAAAACTATAACATACTGAGATGGACTGAAAACAGCTATAGACAGATGATTCATTTTTCTCCAGACATATCAAGCTCTTTCAATACATATATTGATCAGAATCTGAATTCGCAGATCAGGATCAATGCCAAGTAAATTCAACATGTAACACCTCACCCATTATTAACATTATTAACAAAAAAAAAATTTATTCCCCTGCAATTGCGCAAAATTTGACCAAAATATTCAGTAATTTTTATCTGCAATTTGATCAGCAAAAATAGCGAGTGGTCAGCGAAATTGACTTTCGTAATTTCTATTGAATATTTCCCCCGATGTGATTTCACACTCCGTCAGAAAATCAAAATATCGTGAAAATTGGGTCATTCCAGTAATTATTACGGCGCCAGCATCAGCACAGGTGGTGATATGGACCACAAAAAAAAAATCAGCGCACCGAGCCTCTCAAATTGATGGCATCCACTTCGGCAAAAAACGAAAAGAGTGCGACAGATTGTTCCACAAACACCTCTGTCTCCTTTTTTTCCCACGGGACAGTGCGATAAGCCGTTGCGCCAGTGCCCGGACTGTTATCACCGTCCATTCAGTTATTTATTCGTTCGTTCCCTGTCGCGAATAGCTTGTAAAAATTTGTGAGATCGTTATCCGCTGAACTCCGTCGGGCGTCCGATCATTATCACCGCTGAAATAAAGAGGAGATATAATTTGTTCGCTGGGAAAAAAAAAAAAAAAAAATTAGAAATTGCTCTCACCAACTCTTTGTAATTTTTCCCCTCTTTCTTTTTAATTTCAGGTGCCGATTGAAGCAGTGGAGACGAGATTTGCCCCCAACTTCCGTGATAATTACATTCCATAATGAGGCTAGATCGACTCTTCTACGTACAGTTGTCAGGTAAAACATAATATGAGAATTCTCAGGACGAATTAAAGATAATTTTTCCGGTCTCGAGGCAGAAAAATAATATTTTTCTTCGTAGTTTAGAGGAAAGAAAATGATTTTCTGGTCTTCTGTCATGAAAAATAAGTCCTCGTCTAGAAAATACTGTCTTCATGGTCGGTGATAGCTCCTTCCCGACTCAAACCAACTTTTTCAATGTTCTTCGTAATTTGACAATGAGCCTTGAAATAGAAAATGCTATTGTGACGATGACACCGTCATCTTAATAAAGTCTAGTTGTCGACAAATTTGACTGTGCAACACGTCGCATTCTCCTAATCTCTTCGAAATTGTTAGCGTAAAATATGTGATGTGTAATTAATTACGAATTGGAGATCGATGAAGGACGATAAAAATGAGTGAGGAATATATTACCCAATTTATGACGAGTGATGACAGTGATGTACCTCGCGAAATACTGGAAGAAGAACAAATTTATTTTAATGATACTCTACCTGATAAATCGCAAGCGACATATATAAAACGTTATGATGATTTCATGAGATGGCGAGAACAAAAAGAATGTGACTCATTTGATGAGTCAACTCTAATGGTCTATTTCGGCCACTTCATTACAATTCAGTTGATCCAATAAATCGAATTGGGAAAAAACACTTTTCTCGTTTTGCAACTTGACTACAGATTTTTTCGATATCTTCGTGGTCTTACAATAAACATTGTATTCAGAAAAAATAGCGTTCCATGTCCGGAAAAATAGTATGTCAGCCACGTCCAGAAAAGTGCCGTTCAAGGACGACGTGGTAGCAGCGCGAGCCGAAGGCAGCCGAATCCCGCCTTCGGCTCGCGCTGCTAATCTCACGCCGTCCCATAAAACGGCATTTTTCGCCGCTTGGCCGGACGATACCCTATTTTGATATTGAACAGAAAGCAACGAATGTGAGACGATAAAATTTTTTTGAAAAATCATAAAAAAGAAATTTATTTGCCGATAAAAGTTCTCGGTTGTCGATTTATTTCGTTCAATTTTATTGCTTGGAATCGATAAAACAACATGTGGATGTCCGATCCCAGCGGAAATGGGCTGAGTTTTCCATTGGAAATCGGAAATGAGAAAACATTCTTGGATACCACGTTGTCCTTTCTCCATTGAGTTGACATTATGGAGCGATAGCGAACGATGGAATTTTTTAATCGTCATTCCACCACGTTCGCCACCACCAACGACTGTACTTTGACCTCGGATTTTTCTTTCGCCACCTCTGTCCTATAAATCACTCCCGTACCCGCGAAATTAAGTCACTCATTTTTCTTGCTTGTCGTCTCGATATTTTGGTATTTAAATTGAATTTTTATCAGCGCAATGAATTATTTCAGTGGCGAAGGGGTAAAACGAGATATCTCACTTTTGATTGTTGCTCGGTTTTTGATGAATATCTCGAAATCTAGGGGAGATAGCGAAATTTTTGTTATTAACTTTTTTGAGGAGCGAATTGAGTTCTACAATAAATGTTATGATGAAAATAGCGGTATCTCGTTTAGATTCGGAGATATTGTCCAAAAACTCGACTGAGGGATGAGCTGGCTTAAGTGGATTTACCATTTCGATGCTGATTTATTCACCGGATATTGTTTCAGTGTTTTGAACAGGAGCCCTGAACACTTGATCAAAGAGATTATTCTGGTGGATGACTTCAGTGATCATCGTGAGTAATTAATTAAATAATTTTAATGAATAGTATGCATTTGAAAAATGTTATTAAATAGCGCGGTAATTTCTACAATTTTTTTCTCTCCATTTACTTTAAAAAAAATACAAAAATAGTTTTGAGTTCTCACTACTGTGAACTACTGAATAAATAAACTAGATAAACTAGATAAATTATTGAATCTCTTGAATAGTACAAAAAAAATGCAAAATATCAAATTAAAAATCAACTTTCATTTGATAAGTTTTCTATTTTATCTCCAACATCTTTATCCCATCATAATTTCCTCAGAATATCGTAAAGAGGAACTAGAAAAATTCTAAAACCTCATAATTTCCACTTCACAAACCCCTATGAACATGAAAAACATCAAATTTTTAAGGGACAGCCAGACATTCCACAAAATCTCATTCCAAAAATCCACCTTCATCTCGCAGTGCCATAAAACTCGATCGACTTATTCATTTCCAGCCGAAGATGGTGAGGAACTGTCTAGAATCCACAAAGTTCGCGTGATAAGAAACGAGAAACGCGAGGGTCTGATGAGGTCACGTGTTCGTGGTGCAGATGCAGCAACAGCCAGTGTTTTGACATTTCTGGATTCACATTGCGAATGTAATGCCGACTGGCTGGAGCCACTGCTGGAGAGGGTCGATGAGGATCCAAGTCGTGTTGTGTGTCCTGTCATCGATGTCATCAGTATGGATAACTTCCAGTACATAGGTACCTACAACTGAATCGATAAATCAATGAAATTTCGTCACGAAGAAGTGACATCTCAATTGTTAAATAAATCACTGGGTTGCAATTAGAGATGATCGCATTAGTCAATTGAAAATAATATTAATGTAAATATAATAACATTTATTGAGATCTTCCACACCTTCAACAATTTCTCTTTGTTTATTGAGCTGCAGTAGACGAAATTAAATTCAGAATTTTTAAAACGTTCACCGGTTGAATCGAATAATTGACTTGTATTTTTTGTTGAAAGTTTTATTGACAAGAGACAGATCGATTGATCTCGGTATTTGATTTAGGGACTTGAATCACTTCGATTTATGATTTTTAGATATTTAATTATTGATTTTGTTAGGTTTTCAGTGTTTGAAGTGCTTCGACAATTGGATGAAGAGTTTTATTCATTTTTGAATCGTTTAAATCATAAATTATGGAGAACTGTTTAAATAATGAATTTTTTTGAAATCTTCATTATTATATTTTTGAGCATTAAGGAAATGTCTGAACATTATATTAAGAATTTAATAATATAAAATACTTATTTTATAATTATGAATATCATTATTATTGCGATAATTATTATTCGTCGAGACAAATTACGTAAGTCAATCTTGATTGAAGGACTCGTTAATTAGTTCTATTCATTCTATCTGGAGCTGAAAGTTTAGCAAAAAATATTCTCAATCGATTCTAATTGAATTGATTTCGTTTATTCAATTCTAAACCCCAGAAAAATTTTTTGCTCAGAAGAGATTGTGGGATTAGAAAAATGTCAGGAAGTTGAGAAAATCGATAACATCACATTGTCCAGGGAAAAGAGAAAGGGGAAGTTCAATTATGGTTTGTTCTCGATTCAGGTGCTTCGGCAGACCTCAGAGGGGGCTTCGACTGGAGTCTCGTGTTCAAGTGGGAGTACTTGAGCCAACTTGAGAGACAGTCGAGACAGAAGGATCCAACCCAAGCCATCAGGACACCCATGATTGCTGGGGGGTTATTTGTTATTAATAAAGCTTATTTCGAAAAGCTGGGGAAATATGACACGCAAATGGATGTGTGGGGAGGAGAAAACTTGGGTGAGTATCATATTTATATAATTACATTGTCCTTTATTATAAATAAAAATCACATTAATGATCGTGACAATTAGAGATTTGATGTGAAAAAAGTAGAAAAAAAATTTTGATTATTTTGAAAAAAGATTTTTTTAAGGAAAAATAGGAAAATAGGGAAAATACTTTCATTAGTAGAGATATAAATAATTTAAATTACGTTCTAAAGTTGATGGAACCGGATCTTCTTTCATTAATTTATTTTCAGTTTGTTTTTTTAATTTCTTTTTAATAATTAGTTGTTCTGCAGGAGTTATGTAATGGTTTTTTAACTGTAATATGTCACATTAATTCACATATGTCTTGAAGTTTTTATTGTAAAGTTAATGGACCCGAACCTCAATTCATCTATTTATTTCCAAATTAATTAATTATCTTCATTTGAATTATTTAATTTTCTTCTCAAAAATCAGTTGTCTCAAAAATCAGTGATATTCAACATTCATTTGAATGTATACCAAAATTTTCTAGTGACTTTTTATCCAAGGGATGAGGGAAGCAATAGAAATAGTGAATGCACATTCACATTATTTTCTTTCAGACTCATTTCTGAAAATAAAAAATCCAAAGACAGGAGAAGAATTGATAATGACACAGGTCGTCATGATATTATGAACCTCTTCATGTATTCACTTTCAGAAATATCGTTTCGAGTTTGGCAGTGCGGTGGAAGTTTAGAGATAATTCCGTGCTCACGTGTTGGCCATGTCTTCCGAAAACGTCATCCATACTCATTCCCTGGAGGAAGTGGAAATGTCTTCGCGAGAAACACACGACGTGCTGCTGAAGTCTGGATGGATGACTACAAACATTTTTATTACAACGCTGTGCCACTGGCGCGCAATATCCCTTACGGAAAGTACGACCCTTTCTAGAATTTTTTAGGGGGTGTTGAGTACAAAAGCACGGGGAGCTCTTAGTTGTAAAATTCAGTGTGAAGACACTCGATTTTTACTATCTCTGGCATTACTTCAGGGAGAAATGAATCCTCGAACAATTTCTAGTTGTGAATTTCAATAGCATTTTAAAATCAACGAGATGGAAATTCGAGAGTTGCCATGAATTATTCATTGAAATTCATATTTTCTAGTAAAAAAAATTAAAAAATAGTATTTTGTAATAAAATGCGTCAGTTGTGTTGGATTTTCATCGAGCAATTTACTAAATGAAAGTATATGAATTTTTCAAAAATCTCTTTTCTTCATTCAACGTTTTAGTCAATTAGTTTGAGTAGAATGATAATATTACGGTTGGAATTGCGTCTCTAATAAATTTTATGTTCTTCCAGCATCCAAGACAGACTGGAATTGAAGAGAGCATTGGGCTGTAAGCCCTTCAGTTGGTATTTGAAGAACGTTTATCCAGAATTAGTGATACCGACTAGTGAAGGTGGTCCAGGTGGTGCTCTCAAACAGGGTAATGCCTGTCTAGATAGCATGGGCCATTTGTTAGACGGCAACGTAGGTCTCTATCCTTGTCACGATACTGGTGGTAATCAGGTAAATATTCTCAATCCTCACTAAATCACTATTTTTCTTAATTTCCTTCCCCATGAAAATAATAGATAAAAAATACAATGTTTTATTCTTTTTTTAATTATTAAAAAAACTTAATATTTCATAGTCTCCGGATTTGAGATAATAACGTTTCAATTTTTTGTACATTTTTTCAAACAGATGAAATACCAAAACTGTTAATACTTTGTACATAAGTCATTTATCAAAAAAAGTTTGTTTGAAAAAATGTAAAAAAATTCTGATTTTTTAAAGCCCATTTTTATAATGAAGTAATGAGCGTTGGCAACAAAAAACATTATTAAAAATTATATTTCTGTTTATTTGTTACCTCAAGTAATTTGGCTTCTTAAATATTCTAATGTAATTTCTAATCAATTTTTTTTTGTCACGAGTACTTCTTATTTTCTCAGAAAAAGGGGCTCCAACAATTCAGAAATAAAGAAAAATTCTCAAACAGTATTTTTTACTAATTTAGAATTTAATCTCTCCACTCATCTCTCTAATTTAGTCCTCCCCCCTCCCTGTTAACATTGATCGGTCCTTATTTCTAATTTCTCCCCCTATTCACCTGGTTCTCAATATTTATTCAAAATCGTATTTAAAAACGTTCCCCAGTCTTTCTCAATTGGAATATATATATAGATATTTATTTATTTATATTTATAATTTTTGGGGATCTCCTAGTCCCAAAAATCATTGAAACCACATGATTTTGTTCTTAAAAAATAAATGAAAAAGGACATTGATACCCTTCCAAAAGGCGTAAAACCTTTCCACACATTTCCATAAAAAATCGAACAACAAAAATCGATGACAATATATTTTGTCTGGTAACTATAATGTAATACTCGTTGTAGGAATGGAGCCTAACAAAGGACGGTTTAATCAAACATCACGACCTGTGCTTGACTCTCCCGATGTATGCCAAAGGCACGACACTACTCATGCAGATATGCGATGGCAGTGAGAATCAGAAATGGCGACACCTCGAGGGTGGCTTAATTCGTCACTCGAGGATCCCAGTGTGCATGGACTCAAGATTCCATGCACAACGAGGCATAACTGCTGAGAAATGTGACTCAAGCGCTGAATCCCAACGGTGGCACCTCTACAATCATGGGCATTAGTCCCTCGTGTGGAATTAGTAGTCCATCCGTGAAATTATTATTAATTATCAATTGTTATTCATCTGCGTTTGACGTTTTTTTTATTATCTGGTGAAGAGGGAGGGGGAGAATACTCAGAATTTTAATTGACGCTCATAATTGCACAGAAAAAAATAATTCTTGAGTTGAAGATTTTGTTCAGAACGTGACTCGCTATTAAATTTATTTAAATATTTATCATATTGCAAATCTTATAGAAAAATCAGGGGACAACGTGACGCACAACGTGACTAACGTTACTCACTATTGATTTTTTTTCGAAATATTTAGCATTTTGCAAATTTTGTAGGAAATTCAGGGGAAACTGTCGACTTGATTCAATTATTATTCCATAAAAATCATTACTGTTTGTTAATCCTAATTTTTTTAGCACTGGAATTTTTCTGCAGAGTTCAGTCATTACCGGAATAGTTACATAATTAATTGATCACTAATTAATCAGTAGTCCTACGAAAATGATTTCGACTGCAGATACTGAAACAATAATTTCAAGAATTATTTTTTCTGTGGATCGAATTCTTATTAATTGATCGTTAGTAAATGGATAAGAGACGATGGAATTTGATGAAGGAGCCGAGGGAGATCTCAAATGACTATCATTGAGTGTCTAGGTGGTGCCCGTGGCACCGTGTGCTTGTAAAAGCTTCCAATTATACGAGAAATCGAGGTTTATAAACTAATCAGTTAATTACATATATCGATTGATGCTTGAGATTTTTCTGTAATGTACTTTCTGTATCATACGACTATATTTATAAGTCAACTTGACTAATGATTTTATATAATGTATCTTCCCTGGACTTTTTTTTACGAAAAAATTTCGAGACTTTAAGACTTTTTCCAGCTGATGTACTTACTTATGGCCAGAATATACATTTGACGAATGTTTATTTTTCGTAATGTTCGGGGGACTATCGTTTCAATCAAAAATTGTTCGTTGGAGAAATATTGAAATTGGGGATAAATGTGGAGAGATTTTTTTTGAGGGAAATAATCCCCTGGAAAATATAGCTTGACATTTTCTTTAAAATAGTCGACAGTTTCGTCATCTCCCACTGAACATTAACAAAACGTAAAATCGTACTCTTCCTTTAGAATTTTCCTAGTCTTATATTTCATGTTTGTAAATAATATTGCAATTTTGCGTGGACATCTGTGCCGATAAAATATTCCAAACAAAAATCAAACAAAATAATTCTTCCATTTTTGTCAATAATTTACCGAAAATTATATCTCGCAATTTTACAATAATTTTGGTCTTCGTGATAAATTGAGAATTTTAAAAATGAGTCTCCAATTTGTAAAACTGTCGCGCAATGCTTACGCAGAGATTTATTTTTGTAATAAATTGTATAATTGTATTTTAGTTGTCGTATATTGTTAATAATATATTCAAAAATTTGATGAATAATATTCCTGAATACTTAAAAGGGAATTATTAGAGTGGACGAAATTGTTTCGGTGTTTGAATGTCATTGGAATTTAATATAAAAAGCTTTTTGTAATAAAAATAATGCTGAAAATGGATAATCATTCACATCCGAGAATATATTTATACATTAGGAGAACAATTTTCTGTGATTTTATGTTGAAAAATCAAAATCAAAAGTAAATTAACGAAACAGAATTCAAAAGAAGATAAACTCAAAAAAAAGTTGCGACTGATTTTGAAAATATCTCGTATGAGATCGCAAAATTTTTTTAATTTGTAACAAAAAACAGTTATGAAAGAATCACTTTGGGTAATGAAAACTAAATTACCATATTATGTAAATATGAGCATTTAGAAATAATATAAGACTATACATATTAGCTGTTAAGATTAATCATAATGAATAAGGTAAAATGTAAAATAGTAAGTAGTCCAAATTTTCATGATAACGAAGCCATAAAAGGGATGATTGATAAGCCAAGTGCAATAATATATCAACAATCAAAAAAAATCTTTCCTTAATTGAGGAATTATTTGAGAGTGAAATTATCAACAACAATTTCTCTTATTTATATTGGGATTGAGACCTTTCCGGTACTTCCGCTATTTTTATCTTCCGTGAAAAACAGTCTTATCCATTCGATTTTCTTATTCAACTTTTGCAAACCTGATATATATTTCGATATTATTTTTGAAAATTCAAAAAATTCAGTAACGAAGTGGTAAAACAACATAAACCACTTTTTGTCATCGATCGATTTTTGATGAATATCTAGAAATCTAAGCGAGATAACGCAATTTTTGTTATAAACTTTTTTGTGAAGAAAATGGAGTACTACAATAGATGTTATGACAAAAATTGTGCTATCTCTCTTAGATTTAGAGATATTACTCAAAAACTCACCTCATTCATGAGTTCAAATCTCGTTTTACTTCACTACTAAATTCTGTCGATTCATTTGCGAACAACAAATAATCGAGTATTTTATAGTGTATTTAAATGTTGCTGAATAATCATTTGTTTCAAATTTGATCAAACAACAATTTAATCGATGAAATTGATAATTGAATTCATCATTAATTAAAAATAATTGAATGTAGAGAGGGATCTCCACAAAATTGCACAAAACTTGGCTGTCCCTGAATGAATAATTAAAAAAATATCTGGATGAACTCTAGATATGAAATTAAACAATCATAAAACTCCAACCCTCACTTTACTCATCAAAAACATCATAACAATTGTATTTCAGAGATGAATGAGTCCTATGAGAGGCATTCATCCCATATTTTGCAACTGTATAATAACGATTGTGTGTACATCACTGAGTTATCTCCTATAACAAATAATCTAGCTGAAAAACTTTTTGGTTAATAAAAAATGAAAGCAATAAAATACCAGAGTTGTTTTTTTTATGACAAAATCTCCAAAATGAGGAAAGAATTTAATTGAAGATATTATTGACAAATTAAATGCGGTTTAAAAAAATTGAATTGAATTTATTCATTTCTTTATTCATTCGTTTATTCATTTCTGTATTTATTTATTTATTCTATCAGATTGCAAGAATAAAATGAATTCAAAGTTTGGGGAATGATTCCAGAAAAAAATCGGAAATTACCTTTTTTATTTTTTTCGTTATTAATTCAAAAGAATTTAATAATTGAAAAATGACCCCAGTATTCATTTTATTCATTAAAATATTATAACAGTTATCTTCCGTGGGTGAATAAACAGTTTGACGCAGCGGTATCATAGTATTCTATAAAGTAACTTGAAAATTATTTATTTTAAAAGATTTTTCCAGAAAAATTCACGTGTTTCCTTTTTTTTCTCTCAGATTTGAAAAAGTTGTATGATACCATCGAAAGATAACACCTCAGTTGGTAGAATATCTCATTCGGTTAAAGTAAATAACTTTCAAATGAGAGTGATATTTATTATTGATTATTATTCATTAATCTATATTATTGAATATTTATTGAATTTATTTTTTGATCGATGTTTTCCGCGGGTGGAATTAGCGTGAACTCTTTAGGCCACTTAACAGTCTTTTTAGCATCACACGACAATGTCCTTGGCCAAGATTAATTAATAATTTGTACTGGAAATATACGAGAAATGTTCATTCCATCTCAAGCGCTAAACCTTTTTCGTAATTATAATTAAAAAAATTGAATCAATATTTTTATTCGGAATTACGTTCCATTTCACGATCGCGAAATTATAAATTACGAGTTAATTCAGTGATTCTAACAATATTTACTATACCCCACGAACGATGATAAATAATAAAAAAATTTAATGTGCGAAAATGTGACATTTTTAATCGACAATTTTATTTTTTAATTGAACATTTGAATTCAACTCTAAAGTCTAAATGAATTCGACACGAAACTCGATTTCTTGGTCAGTAATTACCGGCGAAAATATTTTAATTAGATAATAAGCGATTTTTTTATCAAAATTATGAATGAGGAACAATTAATAAATTCATTCTCATTATTAAAACTGTTAATTTAACTACTAATCTGGAGATATCTTCACGCGACAAACTGTCACCGTCGAAAATGAGTAACGACATCCAGCATTTCATGTCCGAAATTAACCGGTTCAGACGGGATTTTAAGAATGACTACGATTTTAAGAGGATGCTGAGTGGGATAAAACTCGCAATTTCCAGTATCACTGCCCACAATGGTTCATTGTGTAATAATTTTCATCTCAGTCGTCTTCCTTTATGCACGTGAGCCAGTCAAACTAATTTTCTAATTTATCGCATTATTATTTTCTTCATTTATTGGAATTGATTCATCGAACAAAATTTAATCATCGCATTTTGGACGATTTCAATCCTCTATTATTCATCCAATTTATCAACAATCATGATTAGTAAATAATAGATGAATCGCCTAAAACTAAAAATTTTTCCATCATTACGTTTAGTAATTAGTACGAATGTTATCGCTCTCATTTCATAATCAATATTTACATATTATTTGTATACGTGGGTTAGTCAAACTAATTTTCTAATTTGTCGGATTATTATTTTCTTCATCTACTGGAATTTAATCCTCTAATATTTAGTCAGTTTATCAACAAAAATAATTTGTAAATAACAGATGAATCGCCTAAAAATACAAAACGGTTCAACGTTACGCCTAATATTTACCACGAATTTTATCGCTCCCATTTGATAATTTAATGTTTACATAGCGTGCAACGCAATTCAGTGCTATCAATGTGATAATTTGAAAGATATCAACTGTACCGAGAAGGAAGTGGACCCCAGACACCTTCAATATTGCCCCAACACCCATAATTACTGTCGAAAAATAATTTCCATGTGTGAGTTCAATAAAAAAAAATTGGAGTTTTGCATGAAATTTTTTTATCACGACTGATAATAATAAATGCAGTGCATCGCAAAAACATTACTTTGGTAATTTCTGAATTAATTTGATCAAAAAATTTCCTGCAGTGACCTTTGGCCTAAAATTTGAAATTAATTTTTATTGATGAAGTCTCTAGTTTATTTCAAGGATCCAAATGAGCCTTTCGTAGTTCGCGAATGTGCTGTCCACGGACCTGAAGAGAATGTCTGTTACAAGGGAAAATACAGTAAAGACAGCTATCAATATATCTGTGAATGTAAAAACGCCGAGGGTTGTAATTCCTCTTCCACTCCTGATAATCAAAATTGGGTCCTTCTGAGTCCCATAATTTTCACGTTTTTTCACTTAAAAAATTGATGAAAAAAATCTATTTATTAAATGAATATCCTTTAATAATAATAATTTAAAAATCGTGTATTTGCATTTTGTCAATCATATGGACTTATCCTTAAATAAAAAATCGTTAACTCAATTTTTTTTGTTATTAATTAGTACAAATTGAATTTAGCAACACCAGAATTCACCTCAAATTCTCTCTTAAAAAACCGTAGAACTTTATCCTTACAGATCTATTTATTTATGTTATTTAATAATCCATCAAATTGCACTAAAAAATTAAGTTAAAATTAAATATATGAAGAAATTACTACTTAATTTATTTTACAAATAAAATGATTTAAATACTCACTTGTTAAGTATAACATATATTCACTATCATTTCATATTTTTCTATTTGTAAATTCCCTACAAAATTGCTTCTCCCAGCCATCAAAAACATAATTTCACGTCGCAATAAATTACTCCTTAATCCCTCTCTTAACGATTACATTAATGAATAATTGAGTGAATGACTGAATATTTTTCTATTCCTCAGAATATCATAAAAAATTAAATTAAATATGTTAACAATTGATTACTTGAATTATTTTACACATAAAATGATGTAAACACTCATTTTTAAATATAATATATATTTATCATTTTCTATTTTAAACTTTGGTAAATTAGAAAAAAATCTTTTCCCAGTAATAAAGAAAAATAATGTCACGTTGCAATAAACTAATTCTTAATCCCTCACCTACCAATTACATCAACGAATGAATGAGTTAATATTTATCTATCTATCAGAATATAATAAAAAATTAATTAAATATATTAACAACTTACTACTTTTATGTGCAAAATCATTCAAACACTCGTTTATATATTTATCATTTTCTATTTTAAATTTTGGTAAATTAAAAAAAAATCTTTTCCCAGTAATAAAGAAAAATAATGTCACGTTGCAATAAACTAATCCTTAATCCCTCACCTACCGATTACATCAATGAATGAATGAGTGAATGATGCTGAATTGATTACGTGCGTGCCCTCGGTGCATTCGAGGGATCCGGTCTATTTCGCGTGCGTAGAGTCGACATTGGCACGAAATAACCATTGACACATTGTTGTGCGACTCTTCCTGGGTGGTACTGATATCGTAAGAGCCTTTACAACTCGTCAATTCAATTGACTAAGCCCAATTGACGTTTACAAAATGAGGAAAAAAATTTATCAGTCAGAAATCGGGAGAAGCTATGGACATGGACAATGATCTAACTGTCTCAAGACCACTCAGCACATGATGTTAAAAGCCCGATGGTTTTGTAAATGTGTGAGGCACGAGACGAGTTTCGTGTCACAGGAAAAGAGACATTATCCACTTCACGAGGCTCTCTGTGTCGCGCCCGAGACCACTTTACGCTTTTATTTGATAAAATTTACAGTCCTATGGGGTCATACCTCACCTTTCGAATAATCTTTGCAAATTACTGGAGTTGGCCTTCGTGGATAAGTGGAGTAACATAATGAAGCATCGATCCAATAATTTTTTTGGATTTTTTGATCGTCAAAGAAAGGAAAAATTGATTTCGAAAAATCTATTTTTCCTGAGGTAAATGATTAATGAATTAATTGATAGATGCACCATTTCATAATTAGAGAATAACTATTCATTTCTGCTTCGTTCGATTTTTAATTAGTTGATCGTTTAAATTTTTTTATTAATTATTATAGTAACTTATGATAATGATAAAATTTATTGTTATGAATTTCAATTTAATTGAGTTACGAGTTTTCTTTCATTAGGAAAATTATGGGAGGAAAGATTTAGAATAAAAGATGTGCTGTTATGAATTGATTTTTCAAAACCAATTTTTGTTATTTCTTCGGGGATAAATGTTTAATGAATTGATTGACAAATGCAGTATTTAATAATCAAGAAATAACAATTAGTCCCCGTTTCGTTTGATTTCTAATTTATTCATTATTTATAATTCTCTACTGATTATTTTGGTAAAGTTCGATTTAATATACAAAATTGATGAATGATTTCTTCGCATTTAATATTGATTAAAAAAATGTTAATTCGTCATCAGATTTTCAAATAATAATTGAACCCTAACATCTCACTTTAATTCGATTAATTGCGAGCAATTAAAAAATTCTGTTTTCACGTCTTCAAACTCAATCAAAATTTCCTGACATTTCAATTTCCAAAATGAGAACTCTCAATTTACGCCTCATAATTAATATTTTAAAAATCGTAAATTACATTTCTACAAATTTCAATTTCCCTTTAAAAACTCCCAATTAACATTTTCGAATTCGCAATTAACGAGTTAAAAACCACCGTAAATTACGATTTAAATTTCTTATCACGCGATAATCATTATCAGTACATATAAAAATTTTCCAGTAAAACTTCTCCCTAAAAATTAATTTCCTAATATCGATCGACCCCTCGGGAAAACCACAAAACCCCAACGAGAACTCCCCACTCCGAAAAAAAAAAAATCTCCCGTCCCCTGCGTCGATTCCCGAGGGTCTCCGCACACATGCCCACAGTCTCCAAGTGTTAGTGCTGTGAGAAATTCTATATTTGATGCCGAGAGGGTGGTGGGAGTGTCGTGCCAACCAGATACGACTGGCATCAACAGTGCAATCCGAGCTCTCGAAGTCTTGGGGTCGCTCGGTCGGTAGGTCGCCCCCCCTCACTTCCCCCCCAATTGTAATCAAAGTTCATAACGATTCATCAATTGAAATCAATCGCAATATTGTTCAGTATTTGTTGAAGAAACTGCTTCAGTGTGAATTAATTAATTATATTTTGCGCTTATTTTTTAATAGAAAATCTGTTTCGTGTGGATTATTTCAAAGGAAAAAGGATGAAGGGCCACATTATCATTGCAATATGCACTGCCTGTGTGTTTCTGGGTCATTCCGGTAAGTTCAAAGGATCATTACGATCTACCCAAGTAATCACGTGGTTTTTAGATTTTTCAAACAATTTTTCAACGTTTAATTTTGCTTAGAAAAAGGAAAATTTAATTTCGTTTTTTGTTTTTTTTTATTTATCTCCGTTTTGGTGGGCCTTAGGGGACTATGGAGGGCCTTTAAGTCCTGGTGATTAATTCAGAAAAGGATTTTTGCTATTGATAATAATCGAAAATGATTTTTAAGTGATTTAAAGATTTTTATGATTTTTTTTTCACTGAAATTCGACCGAAATTTTGAATTATTTGGATTTTTCCTTTGTCTCCGCACCCTCGGGCCACCCCTGCGCAGGTCTGGATCGATGATAACCTGGGGTGCGCGCGTCTACCCGCACAAGGGAAACCCCCTGAAGGGAAACGGGAGAATCCATGGGGAATGATGAATGAGAGTGAGAGAGAGAGGAAATGCATTGGGTTTCATTATGAGAAATTCACTGACTCTTTTATTGGGAGTTTGTTAATTAGTGATAAGTGCATACGGCACTGATGTTGATTTGATTGGAAAATATTGGATGGGTCGACGATCATTAAGGAATTTATTTCCGGGAAATATCACGAATGAAGATGAGAAAACGAGAAAAGTTATTTTTATCGTCATTCATATCTTTTTTAGGAGAGGGGATGATTTAAAATTGGATTCCTGATGAAGTTTTTGAGACTTTCTGGAGAGCCAGAGCATTTATTTGTTTATCTTCACGTTCATATTCATTTATATTTGCAATTAATCTTGAAACTGATTTTAGAATCATTTGCGCTGTTTTTAATGATTAAAAATCTCCAAATTTTGTTTATAAAAATATGAGAAGTCCTTCGGTATTTTTTATTTCGTATTTAAATGGTTAAAAAGTGTAGAAAACTCTGGTTTATATAACTATTTATATAATTACATAATGAGGGATAATAGTTTATCAGTTGAGAATATGTAGTTGTTAGTGGGAATCGCCAATTTCCAATGATTTTATTCGTTCGATTCAATCGAGTGTTGATTTGTGAGAATAAATGTCTCGTTACGAATGAATTCATTGTTTTTTTAATTCGTCAATTATTTGGGAGATTGGGAAGCCGACAAGTTGGCGTCGGGCATATTTTCTAGGCCATCTTTGTAGGTACTAGCTACATTGATTTTCAGAACTGCCGAACAAACCCCGGAGATTGTCACCAGGTTGGAGTCCGCTGGACTCAATTCCTACAAATCGCCTCGGTTTCCACAAATGGAAACATTCCCAAATAATCGATATATCATTTTGTACTGAGTCCCAGTTAGTAATCGAAACTTCCCTACGTGTTTCTACTTTCATTCCTAACTCAAATCAATTTTTTTAATTCAGAATTGAGAAAATATATTTTTTCAATTCAGAAATTTTTTTATTGAAAATTAAACCATTTCCTGATTTTTTTAAACTCGTTTTATAAAATAGAACGATTTCGAATATCAAATGTCCAATGGAAAGTCCCTTTTTGGTATATAATTATTAATAAAAATGAAGAAAGAAAAATTATCGATAATTTTCACGTAAATCGAATGATTCAACTGTAAAACCAATTGGGAAATTCGTTTTTGGTACATAATTATTAATAAAAATGAGTAAAAAAAAATTATCGATAAACTTCCCGCAAATTAGATAATTTAATTGTGAAACCGATTGAAGGAATGAAGAATAAAAATGAAAAGCATTTTAAACTTCATTAAAATTCGAATTCAACAATTCCAGGAAAACACGTAGACAAAATAGAGCAATTAATTTTTTTACTGTGCAATTTATTTAATTATTTATTGTATTAAGCATCTCGAATGGATAATAATTATATACGGAATGTCCTGAAAATTATTCACTCATTTGGGTCTTTTATAATTTACATTTATTATTCACTCTTTAGGGTCTTTTGTACTTTATATTTAGTTACTTACTTGGCTCTTGTTTCAGGAGTCAATGGTCTGCAGTGCTATGTCTGTAACAGCCACGAGGACACCAGATGTGCAAAGCCCATTCCTCCTGAGGAATTATTAAGAAGCTGTGATAACCTCGGACCTGGGGGTACCAAGTACACCATGTGCCGAAAAACTGTGCAGTCCATTGAATTTGGAGTGAATGGACGTAAGCTTTCTCTCATTCATTATTATATGAAGTTCATCACTCTTGAGATAACGATTTTGCATTATTCTATCATTCGTGTAATCGATTTAAGAGTAAAAAAGGGAAATTGAAGATTAATTATCAACTGCAGAAGACAACTATTATTTGAAATTATTCTAAAAAATGTTTAACAGTTTTAAACGATAAGACAAAAATGTCTAAAAGAAGAAAAAAAATTTAGTGTTGAAGATTTGCATGAAAAAGAAATGGAAATTTTCCTTGAAAATTTAGTTGCTCTTTGGCACATTCTACAAGTTTGTTTGTATGATAATTTTTTCCATAGAAAATTTAGTAGCTTAGATTTTCTAGTAATTAATTCATTTTTTATTGATTTTTCATTGAAGAAATGAAAGCAAAAAATTGAAAAAAATTCAGCTGTGGAGTTTTTATTTCTAATTTACGACAAATCTTTGTTTTTTAAAAATATCTCATGATTTCTGGCATTTATTTTCTAATTTTTATAAATTACTGAACTGCCACTGATGGTGATTTCAATATATTTCAATAAATAAATTTCGTTTTCGTAGTTTTACGTTTTTTCCACACAAACGTCAACTCTATTGCAATAAACTAGAAAAAAATGATTCATTTAATTATAATTGATATTTAAATGCCGATTATGTATGAAAATTATTAAAAAACATTTCATCGATATTTTCTCTCCAAAAAATCTGATAATAATATCGCAAAGCCCAAAGAACCAACAGAATTTTTCAATAATATCCGTCAACAAATTGAAAAAACCCCAGAAATTCAATAACTCTTTCCGATATCTTCGTGGTCAATCAGACAGTTATTAAAAAATAAATAAAAATCCGTCTCAACAAGTTGTCCATCATCTGTCCTATAATTTCCAGTTGTACCTGAAACTCGAGTAATTCGAACCTGTGGATACGACGAATCAAACTACAAAGGCCGTTGCTACCAACGTGGTGGTTTTGGTGGTCGACAAGAAGTGTGCTCTTGCCTCACCGACAAATGCAACGGAGCAACAACAATTTTAAACAAATCAGCGCATCTCGTTCTGATGTTCCTGTGTGTTATGGGTACCGTCTACCGTTCCTTCGTTGGTAATTAAATTCTCTAGATTAATGAAGAACCAAAACAATTGCAAATAAAAAAAAAATGTTAAAAATTAAAATGATAAATGAGAGAGGGGCATCGTGGGTACTGAGTGGTGGTGATAATAATGGGATTATCCACCTGAATGATCCCATTTTCGGGGAGAAAATCAAAAGATAATGTTAACGTTGTTTGTTGCGTTGTTAACCGGCGTTGCGATGCATCTCCTCATTCACAAATACCAAAAGCAAAAGATTTTTTTTCATTTTTAGCAACAAAATGTCATAAATAAGCCCGATGAACTCTACGAATAACGGGAAAACCAGTAGACGAAATTGAAAAATAATTTTCCGAAGATAATTTCAATGAAATAAAAAAATATGAACTTGCAAACGAAAAAAATTCCCTAAAAACGTTCCAAATAATTGAGTAAAAAAAAACAACACAATTGTCACCATCTCATTCCACTTGAATTAATTATACGCTTAATTCAATTGCCGTCAAATAAAAAATTGCACAATTTTGGATTCGTTAATGAGACAGAGGAGAATAAATCGTTATCACCGATAATGCAGTTTTAACGTTGAGAAGACGATGAAAAGAGTCTAGAGAGTCGTATTAAATTATTGAACATTGATAATATTAAGTTAATTATTAATTAATTAATTACTCAATAAAACGGGCCAATTCTCGTGCGTGGGATGTTATTCGCATCACCAGTCGCCTCGTATATTTCCTCACTGCCTTGGATACCGACCCCATGGGAAGACAATTTTCCAATCGTTTCACTGAAATATTAGATCCGATGGCCGATATAAATTTACCACGGATTAAATGAAATGATGAGAATGTTTTTTTTACACTAAATTTTTCAAATAAATTTCTCAATCATTCAACATCTGTCATTTATAATATTCATGTGTAACTATTGGAAGAACATTTCTTCTCAGGTGTCGTCAATAGATTCGGCACTCTTTACTATTTTATTCCATTAAGAAAAAAAAAAAAGGAAAATTAAATTTAAAGTTTGAAGACTAACGAAATGTTCTGTGTGTAGCGTTTGAATTAAAGCAAATACAATGATAATTTAATTGAACTGGAGTATGTTATAAAATGATGGTAAAAATATAAAAAGTTGGGTAAAATTAGAAATATTCTTGTTATTTATTTATTCACATTTTTCCAGATATCATCACCTCAGTTGATCGTCTGTTTATTATTTTTTAATCCTGTTTTTATGGAGTCTTAATAATTCTTTAGTGAGCTCACTATTTCTCGGATGAATTCAAAATTTTAAAAATGTTTTTCGAATGTTCAAATGTTTTTAATCCAAAATCGCTTCATCGTTGTTATCAGTAGCAACCGAACATTTCAATTTTGATATTTTTCACTTGCGTCAGGAATACTTTGTCAGTTACTCCAGTTACAGAAGTCTCTGGCTCATCATCACGTCCTACAATTGTTGAAGAGACCTTATAAACTGTGAAAGATTTTCAACTAATCCAAAATACGAAGGTCATCTCGTCTAACCCAACATTGCTCATGTCCATTAATGAGTCGATTGAATTTTTTGATTGAATCTCTCGTTGTATACAAAGTAAAGTCATGAATTCCTTTGGAGAGTCAGCGGCAATTTCTTCCCAGAAATTAATCCACAAAATCCAGGTACTTATTGACATTCTCCTGGTGTCAATTTATCTGATCAACTGTCAGTTCAATAAGATCTATGGAATTTTTTATTTTTGGTTCAGTGATGATTTATCCGGGGATTCCAGTGGAATCGACCAGTCGATCCCATCTAGAACCCTCAGGATTAACCCCAGGAATTTACCAGACCTCGACGTCAGCTCCATCAGTAATTTTACCCCAGCAACCGCTGGTGTATACATCGTACAATGCTTACTGTGGAGTTCCCCAAGTTCAATCGACATTTCCTGATGTGCGAAGACATCCAGTCACTAATAATTCTCATTATACTTTAAGAGCACAAGGTTTGAATTTTCATATTTATTAGTTCCACTAATTACCAGTTATTTTAGTGCAGATAATTTTTTAGTGTAAATATTATCAGAAAAAATCGACAATTAAAGTGGCTCCACTTTTGTGGTAAATTGAAAGATTTTCGAAAACAGTGCAAAATTTAAAAAAAAGTTCGATCTCATTTGGACTCGTAAATAAATCTAGTAATTATTCCTTTAATCACTCATTGGTTTGGTGCTAATTAGTTTGTAAATATTATCAGAAAAAAATAGTGAACATGAAATGGTTTCAGACTTTAGGGGAGTAAAATCTCTGAAATGGCACCAGAAATCCCGCCCCCGGTATAAGGAATACCCGCAAGTGGCTCTCCAACAGGCGATTCCTTTCCCATCACCAGTGGTCTTGTACGATCCCCTCCAGAATCAGATGACTCCATCCCTGCCATCCCTGAATCCAGTCTACCTCCAAAGCCCCACGTGTTACACTCAACCTGCCGCCACCGAAACCTTCTCCACATACAATCCCTCAGCAATACCCCAAACCTACTACAAACCCCACGAGTCCCAGCAATTTTGTCTGATCCACGATCGATCCCCAGCTCAATTGTCCCATCAAGGTGTTCAGCAAACCCAACAGCCACCCTATTACCCCATCCCAACGACTTACACTACCACCAAAAATTATGGAAACACTTCCACCAGTTTTTCCAACAGCCCAGCAAGTGTTTCCAGTCATGTACAATTACCTTCCAACTTTACTAATTATTTTAATGAGAAAATGGGCCCAAACTCTGCCACAAAACTCCAGCCCTCTGAGGTTTTGGGTCCTGAGAGGAGTTCATTGACTTGTGAAAATCAATTGAACTTGAATGAATCAATTTTCGAGGTGAGTAAACATTTGGTTGACTCAGAAAAAAGTTCACAAAGAAATTTAGCGAATTTCTTAGGAAATTGTCTTAAATTGCAATTAAATTGCACATGAATTTGCAGTTTATTTCCACTAAAAAATTTTTATCCAAAATATTTTAGTCGAAATACCCATAAATTGAATTTTCTAAATAAATCCTTGTTGAAATAAACTGTAAAAAAAATTGTACAGTAAAACAGCGAAATTTATTAACAACAATTTAATCAAATTTTCTCTCAAAGTCTCTGGGTTTGACTCCCTTTTACTTTCAATTTCTCGATAAATAAAAATTAACCCCTATCCAACAGATGGCTGAACCCCCCAAGACCTCCACCCCTCCCTCGCTTCCCCCCAAAACTTATAAACTCGACAAGTACTTCGACGACTCCTCAAACTTCGACTTTACCATCGAAGCCGAGAAGATGGTCTCCGCCCTCTGCAGCACTTCCTTAGACGCGGAGAAAGACGACGACACCAACAACGTCCTCCTCCCCCTAAAATCAGACAGTACCCAAAAGGCCTATAAATCCTGGTACCTCGACGACTACCCGAAGCCCTCCAAGACCGTGGACACCCAAACCTGTCACCCTGAAGATCTCCAGTCGCCTGAGGTCCTCCGAAGAATGATTTACCTCGGTTGTACCGAGATGGAGACCCTCCTGAAGAGCTCCACCACAACCTACCGCAGGGACTGGCTGTTGAGTCTCTCCTTAGCGACAAAAATCGCGCTGTCAAAGTCCGCCACCTGTTTCCCAATTTACCTGAATGACAGAGCATTCGGTCAGGACCTCATGAACTCCTTCTTACGAATCAGCAACGGCTGGTTGGCCCTGGACAATTACCTGAACAAACAGCCGAACCTTTCCCTCTCCCAGAAGTTCGATAAAGACCTCCAAAGGTCCTTCAAGGCTTGGGAGTCAGCGACGTCGACGCTCCTCGAGAACATCACGAAGAACTTCAAGAAGTTGGACACCAGCTCGGACGAATCCCAACAAGAGAATCCCTCTCACACGTCATCTTTTCCAGGTGACGTCTCGCTCTACCTCAACTACAGCCTCTTCAGCACTTGTCCAGGTCCCATCACAACATCTCAGGTCGTCAAGACCCAGCGTAACGTTTCGTACCCGGTCCAGGGAGGTGACCAGAAGCCGCGGTGGTTGTCGCTAGCGAGAGAGAGTAAAGTCAGAACAAAATGGACGATAACCGATAATTCCCGAAACGTCAAGAACTTGCAGACGGTTCCAGCCTTGATGATCGCTCAACCCGAGACGACAAACATCGAGACAACGATGAACATCTGGAGCCCCAGCATCTCCTCAGGTCCATCCCACTCAACCCTCTTCTACTCCAATCCCTCCAATGTAACGCTGGTCAGCCAAATAGAGTCCCAGAGAGTTGATAACTCCTCCGAGGGCGAAGCGATCAACCTCTCCGCATGGTTCGCAAGCATGAGGAACCGGGACGATCCCTCGTCGCCATCGCAGAACGTCTGGGGCACCAGAACCCCAAGAAGTGCCTTCGACATCGTGGGGACATCGAAGATGGACGCGAATCGTCAATTAAAAACCCTGAAGAACATGAGGATGATCCAAAGTGCTCCCTGGACTGCCAGCCAAATTCTGGAGGATCAGACGACTTCGGTGAAACCTTCAAACAACATTGAGGATACGAAGGTCTACATGAAGCCCGGGAGCTACAACGTCCCCAAGAAAAAAGGCCAGTCCAGGCGTTCTCGTAAGAACGAAGCGCTGGGGTTCAAGAAGAGCTGTCCACAGGCTGATGAAGTCCCCAAGCCCCCAGCAGCTTTCTTCGATCAGCGAAAGCCGGACGAAGGAGTCCGTGACATCAGTTTTGACAAAGGGAACTTCTCAAACGTCACCTCATCGTCGTCCTCGACCTGCTCCCAGGACGTTCGGAAGGACGTGACTTGGAAGGCTGCCTGTGCCTCCGCTGAGCTTCTCCTGGACGCTCTGAACGTCAAGAAGAGATTCGGGGAATGCAAAGGGAAAGACGATGACTTCGATTCGAATTATGAAGCTTCTGAAGAAGAGGAGGAGGACAATGTCAAGTCGATGACAGTGGATGCCAGTCCCACTGGTGATGGACAGCGAACGAACGTGAAGACGGACTCCTGGTTGATCCAGACGTTGAACAACGTGGGGAAAAGTGACGTTCCATCAAATTGTCCGGACGTTGGTGAAGAGGGAGTCGATGGGAGGAGAGACGTTGAGAGTGTCGCACCTTGGGAGAAGCCTCGTGAGGACACCCAGACGTCCTTCTCCCTCGAGACCAGTCATACCATCGCTGTCATGACCCTCGTCGATGTCGTGGGGAAGGCGACGTACTCGGAGACCGTCAGGAGATTCTCCACTGTGACAAAGCCAACTTCGTCGAAGATGTCCTCGCAGAAGGGATTGGAGAGTGTGGAGCCGTCCAGAGAGACTGAAATCGGGAGTGTCCTGGAGGGTGAGGTGGACAGTGCGCCGAGGGTAGCTTCGGGAAGGCAGAGAAAGGGAAAGGGACAATCGAATGATAAGGGCTGGTCCGTTTGGTACAGCTCCAGGAGAAAACAGCAGAGTCATTCGCTGGGACCGGCTGCTGTTGAGAAACTCTTAGGAATCTATAGGATTTTGTGGAGGATGGATGCCACCAGGGTCTTCAAGTTCCCAGGGGACGGCCCCAAGGAGGCTGATGGATCCTCCAATTTTGGTGTAAGAGCACAAGTACATTTGATCGATATATCGACAGAATTAAATTGAAAATTTTGGGGAATTTCGATTGTGATTGCTAGTGGTTTTGGGCGATTCTGGTGAAAGCCCTTTTCGGTTTTAATATCTCATTTTAGGAGATATTAGTCCTGGAATAAAGACCTCGGAGAAAACGTTTTGGAAGGATTTCTCTGGAAAAGAATTTCCTGGGAAAAATTATTCCGGATGAAGTCTCACTTTTTCGCCATTTGACTGATCTTCAGAATAAAATTTTCAATCCCATTGTTTTCTAGAATGAAATGTTTATTTATCGAAAAACTAATTTTTATGCCCTCAATAACGACCTTAGGCAGAGCCTAACAATTTTTATTTTTCAAGATAATAATTTCACGCTACACAATAATCGGATTGAAATTTTTATTCTGATGGTAAGTTACATGGTCACTTAAGGAATGAGAACTTAACGAAAAATAGTTTTTTTTTATTGAAGAAATATTTTTCCGAGAAAATTTTCCGGGGGTCGTCTCCTATAAACTGAATATTGATTATTTATTTAATATTCAATATTGATAATTTGTTTTATTTAAAAACAAGGTATCGCCACTTTCAGAAAACTTAAGCTATTTTCCCTCTTTCAGATTGAAGATTATCGAAGGGTGATCAAGTGTCCAATGTTCCTGGAGACAATCGGGTACAAATTAAAAAATCATGTTTACAGAAAAGTCGAGCATGTGATTCGAGATTTCAGGAAAATTGTGCACAATTCCAAAGTTTTTCACAAGGTTTGTAACGTTTAAACCACATTAACATTGAAAACTTCCCCTCTCGTTACTGAAAGACTTTTTTAAGAACCAAAAATTATTGAAAACAATAGTCAGAGGTATTTTCTTTTTCTCTCATCTAGAACGATAAAGATTGTACTGATAGGATTGAACTTCTGTCAAAAAAACTGGAGGAGCTTGTGGAGCAAAATTTTCCGGACGACTTCCAACGAAAACCTCCCCCAGCTCAGACTACCCCAACCCTCCCAGCTGCCGCTGGTAGTCCGAAAGACGCTGACGAAAGGGACATCTCCAGCCGGCGAAACCCTCGGAATACATGAGGAACGCATGACTGTCCTCATTCGCCCCGACGTACTCGTTGTTCATAACATTATTGACTCGTTTATTTTTTTTTATAATTAATAATTAATGTTTTCAATCGCAAACTGACACTTTCCCATTTACGGTGCAATGAGAGTTCATTCCAGAAAACAATTTAATCTTCAATGGAAAGAAAAATCGCGACTTTGATTCATTTTATTTCCGGTTTTTGTGACAATAGACATTTTTTAATCATTTTCAACATAAATTTGTGATTAGTGAATGAAAGATAAGAATAAATATGGAGTTAGTTAATTAATTTGGGGATGACAAGTGTCTTTTCTGTCTAAAATCATTGGATCTCTTATCAGGGAAATCAAAGGAAAATATTTATGTCTTTTCGCTGGAAATTTGAGGATTTGGACCCTCTGTTCTCCAGCAACAATGACAGTTCTGGAGACATGACTCTAAGTGTGTAGCCACCTACCCACACACATGCAGACAATCGTCAAGGACGTGATTTTTGCAAAACAATTCACATATCCAATGAAAATTAGAAATTCGAAGATAATCATGATCGCAATGTTTCCATTCAAAAGCGAAAAATCGCAGGAAAATTGTAATTTTCATCTCACCACATCCTCATCCTGGTCCAGCTCCTCACTGAATTAATTCTTCGCTCTCCAGATAGAGCACCAAAGATCTGAAAGCGCAAAATCAACATAAAGTTATTAAATTAATGTAATTTCCATTCTGTGAATTGTCTACTTACGTCACTAGCCCCGGGTCGTCCTCAAACGCTCGAATCCTCACTGTCCCGCTAATCAAATTTCCAACATCACCGAATTATCACGTACAATTGGCGCGATCCCCCCCATTCACGAATACACCCGATTCACCCAGAGACCTCGATCATCCCCTCCAGGTCGGATTTAATCAGCTGAGCGTCCCCTTGGACCCCCTAACCCCCTTTCGCCAGAACACAAACAACATGTCACCAAATCAATAAAAAAAATTCTCCAAATTTGCCATAACCTCAAACATTATCAGAAATCCTGTCAACTCCAAGAGTCTCGAGACAAAGGACCTCATAATTACCTCGAGAATACCCCCCTGGAATAAAAATGAATAAATAAATTTGACAAAGTTTCACAACAAAATTTGCTATCCAGCTACAGTCGTCAGATGTCGCTGCCAATCATTGTTGTGTGGGTCGTGATAGTGTGAAAAGAAAATATGGCGGCGACATAGTGTCTGAGACTCCTGGGGACTCCAAAAAAGCTAGAAAACCCGTGAAAATCCCAAGGAACCTAACAAAAGCATAAAATCCCTGAATCTCCGATCCCCACCATAAAAACCGAAAAAATTTTCCTCAACAAAAAACCCTCAAAATTAACAAAAAAATCTGCTCCAAATCCACCAGCACCAACACTTCTCCCCTACCTCTCCCCAAAATAATTAGTAATCTTCGAAAAAGTGTAGTGATACTAAAAAATGAATTGGGAGCTAATATCCGAAGTGAATGATCAACTGACCGAGACTGAGTTGCGTTACTACAACGACATATACGTCTACTGTTGTGACAGTTCAGCATCAGAGAATGTTCCAGCTCTGACAGCAGCAGAGCTGTACCGTTCGGCAAATCTTCCCCGGGAAGTGACCCTTAGAATCCTCGAAATATGTTCAGGCCCAAAATCGAATATTCAAATGACTCGTAAGCAGTTCTACTGTTCCCTGAAATTAGTGGCAGCTCATCAATCGGGTGTCGACATAAACAGAGACTTAACCCCAGACTCTCTGAGTATGATAATGTCGTTGCCTCGATTTTCCTGGCCAACATCGGGTGACGAGGACACAAAGGCCCAGAAAATAACGTCGAGATTGCCGGAGAGTACGACAGAGAGTGAGAGTGATGCTGAGTCCCCGAGGGAGACTGGTGGTAGCACAGACTCACCAACTCCAACCAACAGTGTTACTCAAGAACGAATTGATGGTCTCCTGGGGTCTGAGACTATTTTAGATTCAGCTTCGGGCAGTTGGCAGGGCCTCCTGGTGTCGGAGGAGCAGAGGCAGCTGCTGGGAACGGAGGAGGAGAGTTCAGAGAGGCACAGCAGCGATGATGATGGCACCAGTTTTCCTCCTGAGGAGGTTTGGGTGATAAGTGATGAACAGAGGGATTATTATGCAGCTCAATTTGGCAAGCTACAGCCTGATCCTGATGGTCTGCTGGCTGGATCAGTTGCCAGGACATTTTTTGAAAAATCAAGACTACCAGTGGCCGAACTGAGACGTATTTGGCAGCTTGCTGATGTCACTCGTGATGGAGCACTGTCATTGGCTGAATTTTACGTTGCAATGCATCTTGTTGTATTGAGGAGAAATCATGTACCTCTTCCTGATGTTTTGCCAGCGAGTCTGGCTGTTTCGTTGGGTGTCGCTGGTGGGGCGACTGTTGGAGCACCTCCACCTCCTCCACCGCCACCACCACCGCCAACACCACCAGAAACTGGGAAAGCAGAGGGAGTTTTACCTGCTGGACAGGGAGACAAGAGCAAAGAGTGGACGAAATTTGTGGATTCACCCACTGGTAGTGGTTCACTCACTAGTCCTGGGCCTAAACCTGTTAATTTTGATTTTCAAAAGAGTGCAGTTGAGAGAGATCCCAAGATTTTACATCCTGTACCTTTGAGACTGACACCTGAAGCTGCTATTCTCGCATCTGGTGCTAATGGCAGCAATGGAGGAGTTATTGGTGATGATGATGTACTCAGTGTGGGATTGGTACAGAGGGTTGGGGGAAAAAAACTTGAGGAGGGAATTGTTGTGACACCTAAAAAGGATCCACCACCACCGCCACCACCTAGGCCTTATCGAACACACACGAGGAGCTCTAGTCTTGATCTTAATAAATTAGGTGGGGGTCAAATTTAATTATTTCATTTTGGAAATCATAACTTTAGATAAAATTTGAATTTTCCATTCAATTGAAATTTATAATATTTCAATTTAAATATTTTTTATTTATTTTTTTCGTGCGAAGCTAATCATTTTTTATTATTCTTCAGGAAAAAATGGACAAAATTTCTTGGGAGCACCACCATCAGTTCCACCAAGAGTTTCACCTGGATCTGTAAGACTTTTATTTTAAAAATATTCATTCAACTCAGAATAATTAGAACTTTCGAAAAGAACTTGTCGAAAAGGAAATTGTCCTCTTATTGAACATTTTTTAAATTTCAGAGCTCACCAAGAAAATTAGTTGGCCAAAGAAGTGAGTGCGACAATCACAGAACAGTCAGCGAGAGTCAAGGATTTGTCGCTGATTTTTCACACTTCTCACCAAAAGGTGATGACAATACTGGTAATGCTGAAAGTGGTACAACATCCCAGAGTCAACAGTTTGCTGGACACTGCGGTGCATTTCATATCTATAGGAAGCCTAGTCCAAGTAATCAATAATTAACACCCTTTTTTTTTCTTTAATATCTTGTGTCATCTAACAGAATCATTTAGTTTTCATAATTATAAATGTTCTGAACGCTCATGAATTTGGTTGTAGCATGACGAGTATGAGTTCGATCTGTCGAAAAAGCTGGCAAGACTCGACATAGCTTTTCTAGTCCCCTAGTAGCAGACAAAATCCATTGACCTGGAATATCTCGTTAAGTTCAAAAGCTCGGAAACAACGTAGAAAATATTTTCTTCACTTTATTGAACCAGTTTCGCACAATTGTTCTGTATAAAATTGACAGTGCACAGAACTATTTTCAGGGAACACTGCCGACGTCTTATAAACAATTGTTTATTTTCTCTATTTTTTTAGAACGTGGAGAAGGAGAGGATGAGAGCGGAAAAGACGACACAGACAGCAGCAAGCAACTGACTCTCGAGGAATTACGTGAAAAAAATGCAGAATTGCGTTCGGTTTGTGAGGAATTGACTCGTGAATTAGCTAGTGCATTACAAGAAAGAATTAATCTCCGTGCAAAATTACTTCTCATAACTTGATCAACATTCATATATCCATGCATTCATCGCAGTGCTCGTTCTCTCTCGTCCTAATTTTATTTTTTAATCTCACACACTTTCCTTCCCAAATTTTCGGTGGTATTCTAATAATCAAGCATTATATTTTACTTTATTTGCATTCATACGAAGGAAGAACGAAGAATTTTTACTTGGGCTTTGCCAATTAACGTTCCAATTGAAGACTAATATATCAGATAAATGGAGGTAGTAATGCCTACGATTGTATATCAACTAATGGCTGTGTTTAATATCTAAACATTTTTTAGAAGAATTTCATTTATTTGCAGTCCTTTTTATTTTTTTAAATCATTCCACAATTAGCTGTAATGAATCATGATAAAATTAGTGAATTAGTCATTGTTATTATTTCAGTAGAATTGTCGTTAATACAGTAGTAGTACAAAAATTTATGTTCGAGGTATTATATTTTTAATCTGAAAAATGTTTAGATTTACAAACGGCCCAGTCTCAATTTTTTGGCTCGAAAAATTAGAAGAAAAACTTGAGCCAAAGGCCAAAAATTGTATTTTCGTAACTCTTATTACCAGCGTGTAATATCAATCAAAAGTATAACTTATTGTATTCGTTGTACCACTGACAAAAAAATAATGCGAAAATATTGATATTCGCTGTTATAGAAGAATGGGAATGAATTAATAATTATCGCATTTTTTTCAACTGTTCAAATGTGATTGGAATATGTATATAATTATTAGAGATGAAATGAAAGATATTATAGAGAAAATATGTTTCCAATGGAGGAATTGGCTTTCTGTACTGCGACATGCAGCTGATTAATGACTAACGAATAAACAGCTGTCTCTGACAAATGACTGGATAAAAAAAATTGAATTTGTTGAATCGAATGGATTTTTTTCCTATTATAAAAAGGAGACCCGTGTACAGATCGATATCGATATTTCTCGAAGAAATATCTCGAAAATGCGTAAGCGTAAGACAGAAACCGAAGCGACATCTGTCGATTATATTAGTCGCACATTGGGCTGGAACAAATGAACCGGTAAAAACCATCACATTTGGCAACGTGTTTGAGTGTTTTTATCCTATTATAAAAAGGAGATAATTTATAATCGTGAAACATCATGACATCTCCACCTATTAAATATACGACCAACAGAGCCATTGATCATTTCAATGTTGCAGCTACACTCATGTAAGTATTCCTATTATTATTTTTAAAAAATGAACATATTTCAAAAATTTATTATGCATTCAATCATCATAACCTATCATTGACACGTGTTCGGAGAGTAATTTCATTTTTTTTTTCTTAGGAAAATCATCGGCTACGTCGACTGCATTGAAGGCCTGAGAGAGTTGCCAAAGTCTCCATCTAAGTGGATTTACAAGTGCATTTTAAATAACAATGATGGCAGAAGGGTTCGCATACTTTGCTCGGGGGATGATGCTCTCAAATACAAGGATGAGATCAAGATGTATCAGGTACAGGTGATTTCCATTCAAAAAGAAAAAAAGTGAAATTGTCACATATAATACCACAAGAGTGGTAGGGAACCTAGAGGGAAATACTCGATAATGTTGAAGCTCGAGTGGTATTCAGGAGATTATTTTTCCTATCCAAATTTCGGCAAAGAGAATTGTGCCATGAAATGAAGAGAGGTTTATTTGGTTAAGTTATCGTTTGTTTTTTTTATATATAGCCTACCCGCAGAATTATGAAAAAATTATCGCATATAATACCACAAGAGCTCCGAAATTATCGAATATTTCCCGATAGGTTCGTTGCAAACAAATGAACGTAAGAACGTACGTTATTTATTTGTAGGGAACCTTGAGGGAAAAAAAATATCAACGAATAAATAACATAAATGCCCAGTTCAGTTTTCTAGGTCAGTTTTCTGTTTTGGAAACAAAATGAATATCTATATGAATATCTATGCGAATATCTGTATGAATATCTATGAGAATATATGAAAAATTTGAAATTTTACTTTTTAGATAATAAAAATCACTGGAGGGATTATTAAAGCGGCCAATCCACAGTATCGGCGATCAACGGACACTGTGAGCGACAAAGAATTTCAATTTGCACGTAGGAGCACTTTCGACATCTTTGGCACATTTAACATTACGAATGGAGCTGACAATGGAAGGTCGAAGGTCATCTCATATAAAAAATTGAGATGGAGAAAGTTTGTGCTGCTCGCGGGCCAGTCCAGATCACTGGATGGCTCAAAGAGCCATTCAGAAGCATTACCATGGTAAGTGGTTCGAGTTATGGATCTGGCATGTTTTGTACAAGGGTTCATCGCATGACCATTCATGTGGTAACATACATCCCGAGAGAAGATTTGATCGAGGGAATCAAAATGACCATTAAAGGTCGAGTTGATTGTCGTGGGGATGGTTTTGTTCTGAATATTAACAGCATGGATGACATTGCAGTCCTGACTGAGGATGTAGCCCTCAATGAAGATGAGTTGGATGATGCTGTCGAAGCACCTCCTCTCATTCTCAAACGAGGGGCAGCTGAATCTGCATCTGGAGAGGCGATGGACGTCGCGAATAAGGTACTTTTTTTTATTAATGGTTATGGTTATCCAAATTTAATTACTTTTAATTTTTCACTATTCTCCCTTCAATGCAAGAGAATATTGCAATATTTTCATCTAATGTTGGCTTAGTTTCAAGCAGAATTCAGTATAATATTTTCATTAGAACATTAATAAAAAAAATTTTCTATGGAAATATAAATGAAAATGCATTGAATCATTCATTAAACAGTTATTAAGAACAGATAATCTTTTTTGTTTCAGAAACTGAAAGCTGAATAGCTTTAATGACGGGCTATTTACTCTGGAAGTTCAATTGCAAAATTGAAAATTTTTTCTATAACAAGTTCTAAACTGTTATTTTTTCACACAAAAATTGAGTTCTATAACAAGTTTAACACTGTTATTTTTTTACGCAAAAATTGAATTCTATAACAAGTTTAATACTGTTATTTTTTTACACAAAAATGAAACATTGACAAGCTTGAGCTCTTTAAGAATCTGATTTTTTACTTTTAAAGACTGCCAACTTCATAGCAGTAACGTTAATACTCATTTAGCTTTAACAACCAAAACAGATGGAATTATAATAATCTATTCATGAACATTAGTATTTATTCAGAATTTATTTCAATATATGGCCCTGTTTTTGAAGAAAAAGTATTACTAAACATTTGTATTTTTTATATATAACAGAGAAAACTGAAGACTAATTAATTTTATGATTAAAGTAGATAAAGCTCTCCGGAATCACAGATAAGTGATACAAAGGATGTATTCATGTTAATGTTTGTTCATAGTTCTTAACATATGTTGTAATGTCAATTATAATTGTTGGAACATTATTTTTGTTTTCATTTCAAAATCCGTCCCACTCCTGTAAATGTTTATTGAACGCAAGTGGCATAGGTTTGGAGTTAATGGTTTCATTAATAAAAATTTAAAACGCGATTTTTTTGCAGACATTCAGTTTGAACCTTCCCTACGGTTGTAAGTCGCAGGTATACACCTTAGTGCGGCAACAATGTCTCCTGCACTACTACTCACGAAAAAAAATTCGCAAGCAGCGATGTTCTTGGTTATGTGAAGGGAATAAATAATCTCAATCGCATAATTTGATGTTCACAAATAATTAGAAAATCTTTAATTATTAGATTAGATTATTATGAGACTAAGAACGCCCTCTTCCTGACTTGACTGATTGCTGTCGCTATTATAGCTAAATCTCGAATTTGCGGAAATGTTCTCGATTCTGTATACCGTATGCTGCCTCGCACTGTATAGTATATGCAATCTTAGAGCAATCGAAATATATTAAGATTTTCCCAATTGTCTTTTTCCATGAGTTTTAATTTTAACTTCGAAGATAGAATAAGAGCATTCATTTTCTAGAGTTTTCAATTCTTATGATTTGGAAAAGATGGCGCGTGCGTAGCACGCGCGGACGATCTCGTGTGATAAAAACAAGAGGAAAGATAGATAATTATAATAAAAATAAATCGATAACTATACCTATTGAATTATTCCAGATAATCTTTGCCATAATTTTTTCTTCTCCCTTTTGAATTTTTATTGTTTTCGTTGAACAAGAACAGAGTCGTCTGTTCGTATTTATTAATCATGTATGATATATGTAAAAATTATTTGTATAAAGAAATTCATCAATTATTAATTAATTGTGTCACACATCGAGAAATTGTTTTCCTATTTTAGTTTAAATGTTTATATTTTATTCTGTAGTCTACTGTTGATATGATTTTCCCTGTTCTCGGAGATCTTGTGAACTTTCTTGGAGAATTATTATTAACTATTTATCAACCATTAATTCGTATTTAATTATTTCCTGCCATCGGATAAATTATTTACGCTTTCAATTTAAATTCTGTCGGAGCTTAAGATCGAGATTGAGTTGACGATGGGGGTTTACTCCTTAAATTATCGATTATCCTTTCTATTATTTCGTTATTTTCTCCCCTTGTTTTGTTAAATAATTATTAACTGTGTCGTCACGCCCACTTTAACTCACCGAAATTCAACAATACGAAGAGTCGACAACGCACCCCCTCATATATAATTCTTTTAATTCAATAATTGTCGAACATTATTATTATGCGTCTGTTAATTTATGCAGTCGAATAATCATTAAAATTGAAGGGTCACTCTCAAGTTCTTCATCAACATAAAATTTAATAATAAATAGGTTTATACCATCGAACGACCGTATTGACTGATTATTTTTTAATGAAACCGGATCAATAATGCACTGATTACATTTGATGCGATCCGTTCTGAATATCAAGTTGCATCAATATAACAAAATAAGTCGCCATCGCACTGGACACCTACAATTGATTAAAAAACCCATAAATGAGCGATGAAAATTAATTAACTGGACGAATGACTCACTTTGTAAAATAATGATGGGTTTAAATCCATGAATCCATATAAACTAAATTCCATTGGCTTCTGAAGGAATCGCAGGGATATGACTTTCACCTGAAATATAAAAATTATAGTAAATTACAATAAAAATCATAAATATTATAACAAATTGTTTGTATAAAAATTACAAAAATTATAGTAAAATTATAGAAATTACAGTCGAATTGGAAAAATTGTAAGTAAATTAGAAAAATTATATTACAAAACATAATTTCCGAAAATTTTTAAATTTTTTCTGGATTTACTCACAGTATCAACGACGTCTGTCCGATAATATTCGATAATCACTCGGTGAAAGACATTTCCACTGCAATTCCCCTCAAGAACGACAGCAGTAACCGCCTGAATCGTCGTCAGAACTTCCATAGAATTAATAATTAACCAACCGAAGAATAATAGAAATGTCATTGTTATCTTCACATTTGATTCTTTGTTGAAATGCAAACAGATGACGTACAAGTATGAGGCTATGTTGACTAAATGTGTGATCATGAAGAACAGAACGGGTGATCGAACAAAATTTTCTATCATTTTCAGAAGATCTTGAAGGTCAATGCGTACTTGGGCAAGTGCTCTAAGATACACCACTTCTCCACCGTAACATGAAATTCTGAAAAAAGCCGCTTATCAAATAATTAAAACCAGAAATTAATGAGCACTGTAACGGTTCCTATATGACTGTTCCCTTTTGTATGAGTATTTTTTTTTCTATTTCAATTTTTACTAATTAAAATAGTAGTAGTTATACAACACGAGTGTGCACACAAATGTAGAATTTTTAAAAATACGATTTTTGGAAAATTGCAGTAGTTCATATGCTCAAGAATTTCTAATGAAAATTATTAATTAAAAAATCGAAAGAAATCACTATTAGATTTCTTCCATGGGGAACTAAAAATCAACACAATAATTCTGTCAATCGCCTGAATCAATTTCAAAATTCAGAGTAATTTTCAAAGTGTCGAAAATTAATTAATATGATTGCAAGAGAGTGCGGGATAAAATACCCAAAAACTACTTTTTCCACGAATATTACACCATTTTTTCATTACAATTTATGAGACGGAGATGGTTTGCGCGTCTAAAAGTTCCTCTTTCCCACGGCGTGATGAAAAAGTTATTACATAATAAAATAAAAAGGAGAATTAAAATTATTATTAATATTATTCCATCAACTTTATAAATATTACATATTTCAATTTACTTATTTGTCATTGTTTCACCGCTAAAAAAAATCATTCTTTAGTTATTTCGACAGACCGTTCGTAAAGTGACACTTTGCGTACGCTAAAATTTTCTAAAGTCTTCTAATAATAAAATATACGTGACTCAAATATTTTTATTCGCGATCGTATCGAACTACACTATTTCATCATGCGGTAATTTACCTTCTGCTAATATCCTTTCTGATTGACCCCCCAGGACAATCAGAAAATCGCCGAATAAATGCGTTAATAAAGCACAAATATCCCTTCAAAATCCACAACGCGCAGATGAAAAGTGCGGTAAAAATATGACTGAGTTTGCGCACAACATCAAAAATAATTCTCACAATCCAATTAACATTTCCGATACTCGGATGAATGAACATATCACTAATTATCATGGTCATGTACACACCGTGCACCACTAACACGACACAACTCATCCGTCTGATATTGAGATTGTGATTATCTCGACATCCGAATCGCCTCAACGAATTCGATATTCGTCGAAAGTTCCGGATAATTTCGCGCAGCACGTGCTGCAAGAAAATCCCGTTCATCCACACAGACATCACCGCGAAGAATTCGAGGACTACGACGAGGGTATTCGCGATGACGAACATCGGAGTCTCGAAGGAAAATATTACTCCGAACCTGTATTTTGTCATGAAGATGAATATAATTATGTACAATCCACTTAGTGCGCAGGTATATGCGGTAGAAACTGTGCAGCGTACTAAAATGTTATTGTTGCAGAGTTGAAATGGGCATAAGCCAAGAATTTTTAGATAATAATAAAGAAATTGGTTCAATGAATATTCCGGGAGTCTCATTTTACCGAGTGATACCGGCGCGACGATCGAAAATTTTCAATCATCGTGTGTTTGCCGAAATAATCGATTCTTGAGGCTCGAGAATTTTCATTTTATAAATGGAAAATTCTGAATTAAAAGGGCTTGGGAATGTTATTATGCATTACTGTCCAGGATGTTCCGTTATAAAATGCTGTGAGATCAATCAATTGTCGTCTGGGAAATCATTTTTATTGATGAGAAATTATATGGAATTAGATGGATTCATATAATTCAGTAGTAAAGTGGTAAAACGAGATAGAAGTCGACTTTGAGATGTGTTTTAAGGAATATCTCCGAACCTGATAGAGATAGCGCGATTGTTGTCATGACATTTATTGTAGAGCTCAATTTGTTTGACAAAAAAGTTAATAACAAAAATTACGATATCTGTCTTAGGTCTCGAGATATTCACGAAAAACGGGCCGATTGTTATAAGTGACTTATCTCGTTTTACAATTTTGTTACTGATTTGTTGGATTATCACACGAAACATTTTTTTTTATTTCTTTTGAATTAGATCATTAGATGATCGTCGAGGATTCCGACTTCACCTCGATGACAGCTCAGTACAGCTGAGCGACACAAACTCGAGTCGATTTTGTCATAAAATTCACAGATGAAGTTATTGTCGTTATTATTTTATATCACATCGATAATATTTTTTATCTCCAATTTTTATTCTCCTATCGATTGAAAAACTCTAATACCACAGTTAACACTAGTAGTGTCATGAATGTAAATTAATTAAGGAATTATATGCATGAATTATTTAATTTAATTGATATGGAATTTATCTAATGTTTAAAAAAACAATTTCTCTAGGATTTGGAGTCAACACTGATTCTCATCAGAATTATTCTGAATGTCGAGCTGTATCATTATGACAAAATAGGTTGTCATGGCACTACAGACCTGAAAATCATAATGAAACTGAATTACTTCAAAAAATTCAGATAAAATTTAAAAATAAAAAAATTAAAAAGACCGAAAATAAAGTTTTTTTATAAAATAATTTCAAGAATTGTGAAACATCACTTACTTTGTATAACAGCCCTGGGTTCAAATCTATGAGTCCATACAAACTAAACTTCATTGGCTCCTGAAGAATTCGTAACGATATGATCTTCACCTAAAATATTAATATTAATAATCGCGCGAAATTTCTGAAGTCAATTCTGATAATTATTTGTTTAACTTGCAGCGTCTACGACATCAGTTGGATAATGCTCGTTAATCAACTGGTGAAAACAATTTCCCGTCTGATTTCCCTGATGAACAACGGAATTGACAGCCTCTGTTGTTGCCAACACTTCAACAATATGAATTATTAGCCACAGAAAAAATATAAGAAATGTGGGGGTGATTGTTGCCGCCGATCCTTTCTTCAAATGCAAACAGATAACGTAAAAGTACGATGCTATGTTAATGAAGTGTGTCAACAAGAAAAATAAAATCGGCGCTCGAAAATAAATTTCCACCATTTTCAGAATTTCACGAATGTCTGTGTAAACCTGAGCAAGTGCTCGAAGACGATTCACTTCCACATCACGACACTGAGTCCTGAAATTAAAATAAAATAAAATAGCGTTTATTTTTACGAAGTAATACCATCGTTAATTAAGTAAAAAATATTTCGATGGACGTTCGTTGTTTTCGTGAATTAAAAAATAATTTTTTCCAGAATCATTTAATCTCTGGGCCCTTCATTTCAATTACGAAGGAATAATAATCTTCAGATAAATCGATATCTATGGATTAGCTCTAGACGTCTAAAGGACGAAATGATAATTAACCACTTTTTAGGTCAAGTTTTCTTGGAAAAATTAGACTTGAGAGGCTCTTTTTTGGGAAAAAACTAACTTTCATCCCAAGGCCCATTATTCAGGCTTTTAACAGCAGGTGCTTATATTAATAACAAATATATGATCTTCAATATGGTCTATTCTATTCTAGACATTTATAAAAAAAATGTCTAGGGCTATTCTAGACATTTATAAAAAAAAATATTTCGAGAACATTTTTTGTCCAACAAAATCGAATCAAAAACCCTTAGTCAACTGCATTTTCGACCTCTTTACAAGGATTTTATCATATAAACTTTGCAGATATAAATTTCAATCCAGTTGTTCAACTGGAAACGAACATTTTAAAACTCCGAAAAAAATGATGAACTCCAGTCACAGAAAAATTAACTAAATAATTACAAAATTGTATAACGAGTTATTCGTAGATAACGCTAGAGATCGTTTATTTATACCTTTCGCATAAAATATCAATCTTCAACGATGAGTTGATCCTCGTGGATACCTTGCTCACAGATTTATTAGCCAGACGGAATTGATGTTTAACTAATATTAATGTACTGACAAAGACCACTGTGATGATGTGCGCTGGCATTCGTAAGTAATTAAACAAATTCCATATCGTCAAATTAATAATAGCCGAGTGGGACCTTACGGAGTCGGTGTAAATTCCTGCCAGGATGTACACAACGTTCATCAACAGGAGCACAAAATTGGTCTTCCTCAGGATCTCCAGGTACCCGTCATCGCCTTCAAACTGTTGCAAGGAATTCGCAACAATTTTGAAACTCGTGATGATGTTCCTCAAAAGATTTTGAGACGTCACTCCATTGATCCAGACTGCCATCACCGTCAGAAACTCCAGAGTCGAGCTGATGGTGTCGGAGATGACGCTGATGGGTGTCTCGCAGGCGAACATGAAGAACATCCTCCAAGTTATCACATGCAAGTACATAAATGTGAAGATCATGCAGAGGAAGCATGTGTACATCGTGAGAACCTTCGACCGCACCAGGACATCCTCATCATCAACGTCAAATGGACACAGACCAAGAAGTTTTAGGTAGTAATTGAGGTATCGATTGATGGACAGTCCAACGAATTCTTTGTATCCCATAGCGAGTTATGGGTTTTTTTGTTCAAACGAGTTACATCGGGATCAATGAGTTGGTAATAAAGCGATGTACGATGAGACCTGGTGACTTGAGTTTTTCGCAATCATAGGAATTCGATAAAAGCAATCCACGATAAGCTGTGACAGTCATTAGAGATTTCAATATGTGAAGTGCGGTCGAAGATAAGATCGAACTTCTCTGATCTATTGAATATAACTTGCTCATTATCATCACTCGAATTGAACGAGGATAACGAGACTTGTTGCGATGGTCGTGACAATCTGAAATCATAATTAAAATAATTTATGCTCGGAATTTACCGCAAAAATGACGTTTCAATTTCCTCTCAAAATTTAATCTCGATATTACTCGAATGAAGAGAGAGTAATCGATGTCGATGAGTCCGTACAACGAAATTTTAACTCTCGTCCGCAATAATTGAAGCGAAAAAATGTCGAATTGCTGTAAGAAAAATTAATCAAGCTAATTAAGACATTCATCAAGTTATTTAAATATTCATTACCATCGCCAGGGACCCGTTCCTGCCCAATTCCTTCAATTCCAAGGCACAAAGTACTTCACCCGTTCTATTTCCTTCCCAAACAGTCTCACTACAACAGCTCGTCACCACCATCATTGACAACATGGGTAAAATGGTCCAGTTACAAACTGACACAACATAAACTAAGTTTTGTGTGACTGAACTGCTTCCTAGGTACAACCAATTGCTGTAAATATTTCTAGTTATGTATGCCACGTGTATCGATACCATAGTTAACATTGGAATCGTAAAATGTGATGTTATACTCTCGAGAAGATCCACAATTCGTCTGTGTAGTTCTCGAAAATTTTCTAATTTATCGATCAGCAGTTGTGAAGATGTTTTTCTGTGAAGTACGCATAAATATATATAAAAATAATAAATTAATAAATAAACGAATCAATAAATAAATTAATAAATAAAAATACCATTCACAGAAGAAAAAAAAACATTAGGGTTAAATAGTATTTTCTATCTTACAAATAATTATTATTCCCACAATTATTATCAAGCAACATATTATTATTATTGTGATTATATTGTAATAGTTATTATATATATACCACAGAGATAATAATAATAATAATAATAATAATAATAATAATAATCGGAATGCTCGAGAATTGTTTCGTAATCTCATTAATGAGTAATAAATAATATAATATATATTATAAAATATGTGTTGTATAATATATAATATATAATATGTAATATATAACATATTATGCCACTTTTCTTATCTGCAAAGACATCATTTTATTTTTATTTTAAATAATTCTCGTAGAATAAAATAAAAATAATATTACCTTTTTTTCCAATAAATGAGTTTGCAATCTATCGCAATCTTTAGTTGTTTATTCAACTGTCGAAATTTTCTTCGAACAAATAAAATAGCAGTGATGAATAACAGCACAGCATTGTAGGCGACACATCGTGCCATGTGAAACAAGAAAAACCATCTTTTCCGCATGACCAATGTGACTTTGGAGATGTTGGAGATCGTCAAGCCGGTGAACAGTAGGAAGAATATATTAAAAAACAGGATGTGAATGGAGATGGTCTTAACGTAATTCTCGAGGTCGTCGAAAATTCCGACCCTTTGATTTATCAGTTCAACTGCTGCCAAGTCATCCCTTATCTTCAGTAGTTTTTTTGCAGATAATCCGAATGTGAGCCATAGTATTGTAGTGGATAGGAAGTTAATCACTATTAGATGAATGTCCACCGCACGCATAACAGATGTTTCGGTGGGCGGAGACCGGAGTAATCGGTCGGAAATCACTTCGTAGCAGATGTAACTGAAGAACAGGATTTGTGTAATTATGTAGAGGGGGGTGTAGGGGGAGGGTGTTATGGAATTGTCTTTGGTTAGTCCCATTGGGTTGAGACCGAGAATATTTTCGAAGCGGTAGAGTATGAGGAAACAACGCGATTGCTTCTGGGGGATGTTCATTGCGAGAAGGATTGACTAATGCGATATTTTTTTAGTGCTGAGGGGTAGGAGAAGGTGTTATGTGAGGAAGACACCCTTCATGTGGGGTGGATCGATTGGGGATGGAGGCTATCTTATAATGGAAACACAATCCAATATTTTTTTTCAAGAGTTGGGTGCAAATACTTACGCGAATTGCATGGAAAGTCAATTGAAAATGTGAAATGTAAATATTTGTGAAGGGTAATGATTATAATGATGTGGTGGTAGTAATAATTTTGGTTTTAAATGGAAGGGCATTGTGATTATATAAATTGAAGTTTTAGATTTTTTGGTCTTTCGATATAGACAGGGGATTCCCGTTGGAGTAGCTGTATCCTGAGGTCGGTATGTTACCGACCGGATACGCTGTTGTTGAATATTTTTAGGTGCCGAATTTTTCGATTAATTGTGAATTAATTATGAAAATATCTGCGTAAAGAAAATAGATATATTAATTAAGTTTTGTCTAGTTTCCTTAATTGGATCTTCGGAAAGTGGGATAAATTTTTATTTAAGACTCCAATCAATCTTCTTGAATTTACAGTTAAATATTGATTAAAAAATTCAGTGTTTTTTTGAGTTTCTTGTGTATAATACCAATCGATAAATTTCTTGAAAAATATTAAAAAAATGTATAACATTAACTCCTGAACATATTATAAAGAAAAACAAAATTTTTCCAGTTCAATAATTTTTTTTATATTTTTATTTACTGTCGCTATATAACATCTCAGGTCTTAAGTGACTTGGACAAGAATATAAATTATTACAAAAAATAAAAAATCATATTACTTTGTTAGCAGTATAAATTTAACTTCAGATCAGAGTAAAAAAATTATAAAGAAATATATAATATTGTGAGGTGTATGTTTATTCTTAAATGTAATTGTAAAGTTTTGCATTTTTTATGAATTTAATTACTTTATTGCAACCTCTTGACTGTTCACCATTTTCTTCAGATCCTGTGGAAGTGAGACTTCTTCTTCCTGACTGGAGTTGTTGACAATCTAAACTCCAACTATCTTTGTACATATGTACATATTTGCAGCTTTATAAACCTATAGATTTCAACAAACACAGATAAATAAAAAAAAATATTTAACCGACGTCCCTGGTCATCAAACTCTCAAAAGCTCATTTACCGAGTGCTGTCATTTCCACTCCGCAACCCCAACATTTTGCGCTTTTCAAACGCTTATCACACCCCGCGAATCTACTCCTGAAATTGCTGATTTCACCTGCAAAGTGGAATCAATAATCCAACTCGCCGCTCACAAAATAAGCTCAACATAAAAAATATTTCAAAATTACATACATTCATTTGAAAACGTTGACACAATTAGCATGTCGATCCATAGATTTTTATATCGATTGAACATCGATTAAGGCATATCAAATTGGAAGAGGATAACGAGCAATGTCGATATTGAAGTAATCATCTGTAACATTATCGATAATTAAGAGTGTCACTTGAAATTTTGTATCAAAATAATAAATTAAATCAATCTTACGTGAAGGAAGAAATGATGATCAATGTTAAAAAGCCCAAATAATGAGATTTTAACTCGCGTTTGTAGGATTTGAAGTGAAAAGAGAGTGAACTGCTGAAAATAAATATTTATAATATAACCAAAATAATAAATAATATAACAATAATAACAATTATAATAATAATAGTAATAATAATATCATCACATAATAATATTTTATTATTATTATTATATAATATGGTATTATAATATAACGATAATATTATATAATAATATTATTAACATTTTATAATAATATTATAATTTTATAGTAATATTTCCTTGAAATAAAACTTCTCTGTTAGCTTTTTTTGGGTTAAGTTATGTATATGAAAATATTATATATTATATATGATATAATATATTACAAATATGATTTGAACTGTTAGTTAAAAAAATTGTGTTTCTATTCTCTTCTCCGTTGGATTTTCTATCAATATTTTTTTCATAATCTGTAAGATAGGCAAAACGCGCCGCATACGCTAGTATGATAATATTAGTGTTAATAATATTGATATTAGCAATATTGATGAAACCTCTACCTCAACAATACAATCATCACAGTCCAGATTTTTTGGTAATTCCAAAGCGTGAAGTACTTGAGCGGTTTTGTTACCCTCTAGACAGACAACACTACAACAACGTGTGATAGTCATCAACGATACGAGCGGTAAAATTGTCCAGTAAAGAACTGAGATGATGTAATAATAGTCCCGGTGCAATGGTATTGCATATAAATACAACCAATTAGTGTAAATCTGCTTTGTTATGTAAGCTACGTGAAGGGTAATGGTTACCAACAGCGAGAGAGCAAAATGTCCGATTGTTTTATCGAGAAGATCGCAAGTTTGTCGGTGTAATTCACGAATAATTTGTAGTGCATGTTGTAATGACGTTATTTCTGGTCTGAAGATGAGAGAATAATTAAATATTAGTGATATTAGCAGTTGTAGTGTGTTACACCCGACATTTACGAATATTCTACATTTTTCTTCGGCAAAATTCACTTTTTAGTTATTTATCTGGCAGATTTATGATGGGATTGAATTGAACTTTTGTTCGATTCAATAAATAATATTAAATAATATTTTTATTATTTATTTTGTGGTTTTTAATGACTCACGAAGTTCTGAGGGGGTGGGAATGTTTTCTTGCGTTTCTGGTTTTTTAGAAATTTTTAAAAATAATTTCAAAATTGTAGATGACGTGTAGATGAAATTATCGCAACGTCTACAAAATTTCGTGAGCCAGTAAATAATTATAAAACGTAAAAAAAAAATATTTTTTCGCTTCAATCGGAGGGAGAAATTGTCAGAAAAATATTTTAAAAACATGAGTTTTGACTAATTAGGAGGAGGACATCCTTAAGGTTGTTGAGGAGCGACAGTTCCTGTAGAAAATTAATGCATCGTAACGCTCCAGATTAAAGCACAAGTTTTTAACAGTAAATATATAACAGTAAATAACTAAATATTTTCCATTATCACGATTAGCAATTATAATAATTTATGAATTTCCTGTAATAATTCCTCTCAACCAAAACAGTCAATCGATAAATATTTTTTTGTTGTATTCAATGATGCGGTTGTAACCCCAAAAAATTTGTATTTAAAAAACTATGGAGCCGTTAATTAAATTTAAAAAATTCTAGCCCGCGACGCTCCATTTAAACCAATGAAAAGTTACCCAAATTTCAAAAATTTCTATGTCAACTTCAAGACCGACAATCCCACCCCGAAAGTGATCATTTTTCACCAAATATTTTGAACTATTCACAATAAAAATGTCAACAACAACTGTCGATTAATTATCCAACACAACAACAACCTTAAACAAATCTAAAAAAACGTTCTTTGAAAATGTTCAGTTTTTTCCATATTTTTGGAATCCCATAATCACAATTTCGATAAACTCCCACGTGATGTCAAATCCAATGATCACAAATGAGGCTCCACACCATTTCCCTCACCATATTTTCAACTCCATTATTAATAATAATAATAACAGCCTCTATTTGAATTTTATATCTGATTAAATTGATCGTTGAACTTTACCTCCTGTCGGAAAGTTCTTTGTAATCATTTCGAACAACATTTTTTAAATTTTCGTTCAAATGATGAAATTTCCTCCGAACGAATAAAACAACTGAGCAAAATAACAGTAACATATTATACGACACCATTCGACAAATTTGATAAATAAAAAAAAATTTAAAATTTATAACATTTCCCCCCTTTATAATGCACCAAACACTCGTGGGTACAGTAATTATCAAAATAAAATTAAATAATAAAACTGTGACAGTCACATTTCTGATAAACACATTAGGATCGTCGTAAATTCCCAATTTCCTATTGGTAATTTCAATTTGTTCACAATGTTGAAGAATATTCATCAACCTGTCAGTGAAAAAAGTGGTTGTTACGATAAAAATTGACGTTTCGAAGAACTTCATGACAACGACTTCTATATCAACAATAAATATAACATTTGTTTCACCAGGAATTCTTCTAGACAGTCTCCCAATGACAACCTCGAAGCACAGGTAACCGAATAATGCAATTTGTAATATTCCATAGAGAGGGGCAAAATGGGAAGGTACAGTGACACTTGTTTTGGTCAGACGAAATGGATTGACCCCCAAAAAATTCCAAAAACGATACAACAAGATAAAATTCCACGATCTTTTAATGGAACTCATGGCAACCCTTATCACTAATGTTCCGCGGAATTTCGATTCCGCAATGGGCATTCAATGGAACGAGTCGCGTCATCATGATAATGGGTCCTCTATCAACAGATTGATGATAAACATAATAACCATAATGGTATTGTTATTTGAGAGGCGCGAAGGTAATGCTTTGGTCGAAGTCGAAAAAACTTTTCAGGATTATTTGTTTTTTTTTTATTTGTTTAAAGTGCTGAAACTCAAGAGTTGGATTATTTACGCTATCTTCGTTTTTCAATTCACGTATAGTATTTTAGCATAAAATATTGAGCATTTCAAATTTTGAAATTACAAGATTGTTTATTTTTCAGTATTTCAAGCAAATTTTTCCGTAGTCCATGATCTCGAGCATTTGAATTTTGTTAAATTAGTTATTAATTTTGAGCGTTCCCTGTGGTGTCATGGAGAATGTCAATCTTTACAGGTACATGGAGGGAAAAATCGGAGGATTTTTATAGTGTGATTTCGGTAAAAATTACTGTGCTGCCTTACAAGCTGGGAACAAACTGCAGACATGAGAAAAATTACTGTGTTGTCAAAACAATAAACTAAACTGACCTAAACAGGAACTTTTATTGTACTTTAAATAACAAAACACAGGAACTTTTAAATAATAAAAAAAAGAGGATTTGCGATTTCAAAGTTTGAATAAAAATTGATAAAAGACAATTTATAAGTATTTACCGTAGATTAAGATTTTTGCAAATATGTACTTTCATGTCAAAACCAAAAAAAAAGTGACAAAAGGATACAAATTGAACAGAATTTTTTTTTAACCTCAAGTAATTGAATAATAATCGTACATTGGCATAATTATTTCGTTTTTATCTGAAACTTACATTAAAACGCATATCCATTCGGTGACATCTGCACCTGATGCTGATAAATTCATGGTATACGCGAGAAGTTTGTGCGCATGTGAACACAAATAGCCGGACACGTTGATTGTATTAATAGCTTCTGGGATTTGTATAAAAGAAGACTCGCGCGCGGTCGTTGATCAGTGAACTGCTGACGGCAGAGTAGGACGAAAGAGTAAAGCTATTTATACTGATTCAGTGATTTAGAGTTCAAACGATTGATATGAAAGCTCTTGTGAGTTTGTTGATCCTGATAGCTATTGCTGCTGCAGCAAAGAGTGAGGAGGAATGGTGGTCATCAATGTCCTTGTATCAAATTTATCCCAGGAGTTTCAAGGACAGTAATGGAGATGGGGTTGGAGATCTCAAAGGTATTGTAAAGAAACGAGACTCGGAGAAGTTTATAGATATTTGGGCATATTCCGGCCCTTTCGGCTAATTGGCCCTATGAAACCCTAAACGAGACTATCAAGTTTATAGATTTTTTGGGCATATTCCGGCCCTTTCGGCTAATTGGCCCTATGAAACCCTAAACGAGACTCTAACAAGTTTATAGATTTTTTGGGCATATCCCGGCCCTTTCGCCTAATTGACCCTATGGATGTGGTTGGGAGGATTCTACACTGCACCTGACTGACACTTCTATAGAACATAGTAGTTGGCATGGGAAACCACAGGACAAACCCATATCGTTATAGGCGACCTCTACCTTATCGATAGTCTCCCGCTCATCGGGGCCTAATCAGGTTCTGAAAAATTTTGCATCCGCTGGGATTTGAACTCACAACCTTTGGGACACTAGGCTAGCGCCTAACCACTTAGGCCACTGACGTCGTTGCCTGAACTTCTACGATTTATTTTGTAGTAACGGTCAGGACGTTTTTTGGATCGTCGTCAGCGGCCTGGCCCTATGACCAAAGTGTCCCAGTGCTACTGGCACTGGTAGATAAAAGACCACAACGATCATGTCATCGAACCGGCGTCGGTGGCCGAAGCGGCTACGCGCTAGCCTGATGTGAAGAAGGTTGTGAGTTCAAACCCCAACGGATGCGAATTTTTCACAACCTGAGGTTCCACCGAGCGGCGGGGGATTGTCGGTAGGGTAGTACTCCCCTGTACTGATATGGGTTTTTTCTGTGATTTCATCCCAGTGATCATTTTATCTCATATTTTTCCAGGCATTATCGATAATTTGGAGCACTTGGTGGACTCTAAAGTAACTGCATTCTGGATATCACCAATTTACCCCAGTCCAGGGGTAGATATGGGATACGATATTTCGAATTTCATTGATATCGATCCCTTATTCGGCACATTAAACGATTTTCGCAGTTTGTTGGAGAAAGCTCACAGAATGGGCCTCAAAGTGCTGATGGATTTTGTACCAAATCATAGTTCAGATCAGCACGAATGGTTTCAAAAAAGTATTAAGAATATTCCACCGTACAATAACTATTACATTTGGGCGAATGGCACCGTCAAAGCTGATGGTACTCGTGCTCCACCGACCAACTGGGTGAATAGTTTAATTATCATTTGTATTTCAATGACATTTCCAGAGTTATTTCCTCCTGAGAAAATTCTCCGGATGAATTTTCTCCTAAAAACTCATTATTCATTATATTATTTATTATTCATTATATCACTGAGTCCTTAATTACAATAGAATACGATTCATAACATTTGTTAAATGTTCATGAATATCATCATGAAATAGAGCGATTAATTCCCGATTTGTTCGAGCCTTCGTCGATGTGTGTCAATGTTTTGGTAAATGGCTGCCGATCGATGGATCCAGTTTCAATTAAAATGACAAATAGATCCATCACTCGAGGAAATGAGCCATCGATAACAATCGCATGGTAAATAATAAAAAACGGGATATTTTCACCCCGAAAATTAATTCGAGGGAAGGTTTTGTCACGGGAAACTTTCATTTCACGAAATTAACGTGGGGAAATTTCGTCCGGTCAAATTTTCTCAGGGGAAAAACTCTGGTCACTTTTCAATAAATAATCTTGTTACGACTGTCTAATGAAAAATACCTCAATAGGTGAGCGTATTTGGAGGTCCAGCTTGGACATGGAATGATGAAAGACAAGCGTACTATCTTCATCAATTCGCTCCACAACAGCCAGATCTCAATTATCGTTATGAACCTCTTAAAGATGAGATGAAGGTACGAAAAATCTACATTCAACTTGAAATTCCTTTAAATCACGCACTGAGATGAGAGGATCTCAAGGAAAATTGCAACAGAAGCTAACGATATTGCCAAATTAGAATGTTTACAGATTCTGGCTCGACAGGGGAGTCGACGGATTCCGAGTCGACGCAGTTAATCATGTGTTCGAGACTGAAAGTCTTCAGGACGAACCGCTATCAGGGAACACTAATGATCCAAATAACTACGGATACTTGAATCATATTTATACTAAAGATCAGCCGGAGTGTTATGAATTGATTCAGGAATGGCGGAAGCTGCTGGACGAGTACAAGGCAAACGGAGGAGAAGAACGTGTCATGATCTTGGAAGCTTATACGGACATCAATTTGACGATGAAATACTACGAATCTGGAGGCAGTTTCCCTTTCAATTTTGGATTCATTCAGCGACTGAACGCGAATTCTTCGCCTGCTGATGTCAAAGTTGTCATTGACGAGTGGATGACAAGAATGCCAGAGGGTCATATAGCCAATTGGGTGGTGAGTATTATAAACAAAGATTAAAATCTGTTTTTGATCAGTTCTAATCGAAGATAATTTCGTGCTGATTATTGACTTGTTTTTGATGAATATCTCGAAATCTAAAAAAGATAAGAAAATTTTTGTGATAAAATTGTTTGACGTTAAGATTGTGTTGACATGCCAATTGGGGGAAAGTGGACTTGTGATTTATGATTTATAAAACCACTTTTGGAGATGTCCTTTGCTGTGGAATACCTCACGTGTCTAGAATTCTGAAAAAACTTTTTTACGGACTAGGAGCAAAAAGTCATATTTTTATCGATTGTTTAAGGGGAAGTAAACGATGTCCTGAGATATTATTCGAAGACTCGATTGAGAGAAGGTGAGGTGATGTTTCTGGTTAATTTGAGAGTGAATTTCTGTTGTATCCGGTAGCTCAGTCTGCGCGATACTGGGAGACCCGGGTTCGATTCCTGAATCGGTTAAGCCAGATTTTTTTTCTCTCTAATTCTAATTCTCTTCGAGTTTTTTCTCTCCCTTCAATACTTCGCTATCGAAATGACAAGATTATCGAACGAAATAGGAAATCAAAGCTATTGGACTTTACATTTCAAACTGTTTATCAAAAATTAATTTACAGTTGGATTGAACAGGTCTTTATACAATTACTATTTTTTTTATTCTGGTGTTTCCACTTGAGATGGAAACCCTTTTTATGGGCGAAAATTGTAAGAAGTTTGGGGTATTCTTTTCTTGAGTCTAAATAGAGGTGCATGAGTGGGACTAGTGTTAATGTGAGTCATCAGGTCCAGGGTGCAGTAGTCCTTTACTCTTTTTACTCAGTTCCTCCAAGGAAACGAACCCGAGCAATTGTGCCTATCGACCCTATAAAGTAAAAGAGAATAAAATAACATTCACACGTTTGATTCATTACAACTATCCCATTTCTAATAAAATCAATTGAAATTTATTTAGATTGGAAATCACGACCAAAAGCGAGTTGCATCACGTTATGGAGCTGAACGAGCCCAGGGTATCACCGCGCTACTGCTCCTGCTACCTGGAGTACTGATAACGTATAATGGTGATGAGATTGGAATGCCTAATAACTACGTCACCTGGGAAGAAGGAAAAGATCCTCAAGGATGTAATGCTGGGAGAGACGGGTTCGAAGCAGCTTCACGAGATCCTTTTCGAACTCCTTTTCTGTGGGATGACACGACCTCCGCTGGTATTTGATTTACTCAATCAATCATACGATTGTCGAATCAGATTTGTGTCAAATGAAATTGTCAAGTGAGATTTGTATGATGAAATCAGGGAAATTGATCGATTGATGATGATTATGTGATTTGTATGGAGCTGATTGTTGTTGTCTTGTGGCCGTAATCGCGGAAATTGATTTGCTGATTGATTGTTAATCGAGAGAATTAGCTTCTTCGGTTGGAGGGAGGTTAATTTAAGGTTCGTTCCTGTGGGGGGGGGGGAATTTGAAATTGAACCCATTGACAAGTCAATTACTGATATACTTTTTTATTTTTTGATTAGGTTTCTCCACGAATCTTAATACTTGGCTGCCGGTTAATCCGGACTACAAAACATTGAATCTAAAAGTCCAGAAAGAAGCAGAGGACTCGCACTTCAAATTTTACCAGGCGCTGGCTGAGCTCAGATCCTGGCCAACAGCTCAGAAGGGCGACCTCCAGACTTACGTAATCAGTGATGATATCTTGGCAATCTCCAGGTAAATTAATTTGCCAAATGAAGATATGTCCTTGGATAAGATCAATATCTCGAATTGTTGTTAACAGATCTTGTTTTTTCTAGAATATTGGAGGATCATCGATCGATCTATTTTGTATTGAACTTTGGAGATCAAATACGAGTTGAGGATCTCACTCAGAAAATTGTGAACGTACCGGAAGAGCTCATCATTTACCGCGCCAGTGTTAATTCCGGTCTTCCTAACGGGTACAAAAAACAATGATAATGATCATAAAAGTGATTATGTGACTAATTGCTGGATAAATATTTTTCTAGGTCTACGATTAATCCGAAGAATGCGCAGATTCCAGCGCGTGGAGCTGTCGTCTACGTTGCACCGGACATGTCCAAACGATTTGAAGTTAAATTATTGTAATTATCGTTATGACATTACTGTGTCCACCTGTGTTTTGTTTAGAATTTATACATTTTGCATCAGAGTTTAATTGCATCCCTATCCGCGAATTTGAAAGGACTGAGGCCTCGCAGATTCCAAAAATAATATGACACTTTGAAATAGCACCAATTTTCCTTGAATAGGCTCAATTTGTTTATCATTTTCGTTAGGATTTTATAAGAAACTCAAAATATATATTGATTGGTATTGGAAAAATGTGTTAAAGTATTTAACATTCATTTTATCCGCCAAATTAATTGATTAAGTAACACTTTGATCGGTCATAACTCTTCCCACCGCAGTCTAAAATAAATTAAATAGAGATAATTCTAAATTATAACAGGAAAGTGTTATAAACTGTTGTTAATTAAATAATGAAAAATTTTACCTGAATCAGATTAATTTTCATTGTAAATCATTTATTTTTAACAATAACTGAAGCAAAAAAAATGGCTCCAGTTACCTTTCCCATTTTTTTTCTAATAAATTTGAGATACTCCCTTTATAATTGTGACATTTCCAATAAATAAATAATTACGATTCGATTGTTCGGTGAACATTTGTTGACTGGCTCGACTGGTAAATCAGGTCGCTCATCTCCCAATACTGGCACGATTTTCAAAATCGAGTTGAATCATTATGATGAACTGAGTCGTCATACATCCCAACACCTGAGTGAGAAAAATTAACAAAAAAAATTTTTTTAAATTCTCCCAAAGTGAGTTAATGGCTCACGAGTGCGACGAATGATTACCCGGTAGAAAACCCGTGGGTTCAATTCTATAAGTCCGTAAAGGGTGAATTTCCAGGGCTTCTGGAGCAGTCGCATCGAGACCATCTTCACCTGAAGTCAAGAAAGTAATCAGCAAAGTAGACAATTCATTAGTAATAATTTTAAACGATCTGGCAAGCCTAAGTCGGCCTTATTGACCTCATCAATGACATCCTGATCATCAGTGATGTTCATCTCATGTAGAAACGCTCCTGTTCGATTGGCCTCATCAACTGTCGAATTAACGACGACAATCGTGATGAAAGCCTCACCAAAGTGAATGATAGCCCACATAACGAGACTGACGTACATCGCTGAATCTTCAATTCTCCAATCGTAATTCACAGCGTGCAAGCACACTATGTACATGTATGACGTCACATTCCATGAGTGAGTGTAGAGACTAAATAGAATTGGTGCCCGGAAGGACTCCTCCATCAGTTCCAGAAGACTTCGAACATCGGATTGAAGTTTGGAAAATTTTTTCAGGCCATTCACGATATTCTCTCCGGCCGATTTTATGCTGAAAGAAGGGTAGACGGTGGTTCTGGTGAATTTCAGAGTGAATTTACGTGGTATCCAGTGGCTCAGTTGATAGGCCTAGGAAACGCAAAAACGCGAAAAACGAAAAAATAAATTTTAGAATATTTTCCGAGCCCTAAAAAAATTGGAAATCGTCTTACGAATCCAATGGCATCAACCAAATTGCTCTAGCTACATTGTTTCCAAAGATATGGACGAAAAAAGGGATGATCCCAAATTCGGGCCCTTTTTGCTCTAGGAGCCATAGGAGCCGAGAAAAACGCGAAAAACGAAAAAATGGATTTTTGAATATTCTTGGAGCCCTAGAAAAATCGGAAATCGTCTCACGAATCCAATGGCGTCAACCAAATTGCTCTAGCTATCTTATTTCCAAAGATATGGACCAAAAAACGGGTAATCCCAAATTCGGGCCCTTTTTCCTCTACGAGGCCTAGAGCCAATCTCTTCTATAATCTCCCGCCTTAGATTCCCAAATACTCATCAAAACCCAGTCAATAGTCAGAATTGACTCATCTCCCTTTATCCCCTCCCCTTCCCCCTGAGTCGTTCGATTATTGGTCGCGCCATCGAATGTTCAAAAGAACAGCAATAATTATCAACATATTGTAATCATGCAATCATCATCAGGCGCTCCTGTTCCTAACAATAAACACATAAACAATGTTAATAATACCTACTCTTGATTCATCATCTCCTGTCATGTCTCTCTTCCATCCCCAAACTCTCCAATTATTTCATTAACCATTCGCATTTTCATCCTGACAATTATCACCGAACAAACAAAGAGTGCGGTAATCAAGTGAGCACAGCCTCGCGTATTATTAAACATTACCCACAATATAACTTCCCACCAAGATTCAAATCTGAAGAACAAATGATGACTGATTATCGGAACGTGGCTGACAATTATGCAGAAACCAACTGCATATTTTATTTTCCAAAAGAGTTCCTCATCTCGTTGTTCATTAAATTCTCCTAAAGATTTTTGTATCTCCCAAAATTTATTAAAAATCGCAGCGAAGCGATCGTGAGAGATCATCGTAGTCATCCAAAAAGCAACAATTATTAAAAATTCAACGATGACACTCATGTAGCTAATTATGTAAAACCAGTGAGTTCCTTGAAACGAAAGTAGCAAACGCTTTTGTTGTATTATATAAACAAAAACTGACGTGTGAATTACACAGCACAGGAACGTGTGTATTGTACCCAAAAGGGAACGTTTCAGGATGTGATGATCTTCGATAATGAAAGGACACAGTCCCACAATTTTTAAGTAGCTGAGGATCAGAGAGTCCAGGGAAATGTTGAATTTTTGGAAATTTAACTTTGAACAGAGAAATGTTGAAGGGAATAATTTCATTACGAATGGTTTAGACGGAATTTATCGAGTAACTGGAACGAACTTGTACGAATTTAAGGACAAATGCTTCTCAGGACATGACAATTGTAAATGTTATAACAAGCGATGATGTGTAAACATTGTGCAATATTGCTCTGGCTATTACTGGCATTGACGAAATTCATTTGCTGAATTTGGGTGAATTATGTTGACGTTTGTTCTGGCAAAACATTTGCATTATTGTGGATTGAGTCATTTCGTAAATTAAATGTCTGGTACCGCTACGCAGTCGATGTCTCATTCATAATTTTGGTACCGAGTTGATTTGGTTTTCGTAATTTTGTTTATTTTGTTAATTTGTGTTCGCATGGTCTACGAATTAAATATTAATTTACTTTGTACTCTAGGATAATTCGTCCCAGTAGCAGAAATTTAATTACTTGGTCCTTAATATTTTCGTAATCACTTGATAAAAAGGTACTTCGTACCTCAGGAAATTCAAAATAAAAACTAAGTTATTAAGTCATTAAGTTAATTAGTAATTTAGAAAATGTCTGTCCAGTACTGGATCAAATTTTGACAATAATTTCCACATAAAAAACTAAAACTGTTGCTCTTTCTTTTAATACGAAATTAATGAATTTGTTAATGCCAAACGCATCATAATTTCTCATCTCCAAATTTCTGATTCCTCGTTTTTAATCCACTATTACATTTATTATTATAACAATAATTCGTGATTTGACGGTTATTGATCCATAATTTTTATTAAATTTCAAAGTGAATGTAACATACGGAAATGTTAGTGTGAATCTTTACTCCACAATTTTCAAAGTGATAGAAATGCTATGTAGCACCGCCAGTCGAGCGGAAAAGGTAACTCTCACGTAAATTTGACCGCCATTTTGGAGAATGGGGTACTTCCTTCTTTGCATTCCTCATGTTTCGGGACTTCCCCTCGACCTCATCGAGTTACCTGGGGATACCAACTTCATGAACCAAAAATATGAACGTTTTTATGTTGTACTATTTCAGATAATATTTCAACCTTGTGAAAAACAGAGTCATCAGCACTGTTAAGCCTTGACCCAGACGACGTCCTCGGTGGTGACTTAACAATAACCATTCGTTCATCGGACGCTACAACTGTACCAGCAGGAAGCGGAGGAGCAAATGGACTCGTTGGAGTCTTTGGTTCGTCATCTCCTTCTGACGATAATCGATGAATAACTAAATTAAAGAGAAAAATGAGTCAATTAAACAGAAAAATTAATGAAAAATGGCCGAATGAAAAATTGTCGAATTTTGCATAGATTATGTTAATTAACTTAATTTAAGGACTTATTAGTGGAGATGGTGATAATGTGCAGTAATTTATTTTGAGCTGAAGAGAGCTCACCTTCAACGGAGTTGAGAACGCTTGCGTCATAGGGTGGATCCTTTCGTGGCCACGTGACGTCATCGCAAATATTATCACTCAGTTCCTTTGGCACTGGTGAAGCACAAGTTACTGAGGCGACATTTCCGAGCTCAATGAAGACTTCAGCGGAAGACTCTTCTGCTTCCTTCGCTCTGTCTAACAGATCCTTTTCAAACCTGTCACAAGATTAATCAAAGAAAATGTAAATGACAATTTGTCGTTTCATTACTAAAATAAACATCTGTGTTAATTTATTTATTGAAAGACGTTTTCAATCTTAAGCTCATTAGTTTTGACTAATCGATTGTTCTTCACCAGTGGATGTGATCAATGTAGCATTTAATAGGAATTCCCTAGTATTCTAGTAAATGAAAAATTATTACTCATTTCAATATGAGACTTTCACATATTTTTCTCTTTGAATATTTTATATAAATTTTAAATTATTAATTTTCTTAAATGATAAGTTTAATATGATGTAATGAATAAAACATTTTTCTGTATTCATCGTCACTTTTTCTCGTCCGAGAAAGCGAAAACTATAACGAAAAAATATCGTTTATGACTAGGGTCCTAGAGATTTTTGATCGTGTGGCATTGCCGTCCGAGCCGACGACGAGGAACTCCACGCGAGTAAAAATCCCTAGGGCGAGACGACCAAAGTCCCTATGGAACTCGTCCTGAAGCCTATGAATATACTATTGAGACACTTGTAATCAATATAATATCTGAATTTTATATGTTTTAAGGGCCTCACCAGTTGAGAGGGCCTTTTCCACTCGAAAAATACGTAAATCCCTTTCGCCTCATGCACACCGCGTAGAACAAAACCGCTGATATTGCACCAGTTGCAGCGCCAACTGTGCCGAGGACGGCAACCACTCCTGCACTGTGAGAGTCCATCTCTCCTTCGATCTGAAACGAGAAATTAGAGAATCATAATTTATTGTAATAACCTCCATTTTGTACTCCATTTTGTATTTTGTTTTTGTTTTATTGGAGATTGATCGTTCCGAATCAATAATTGTTAATTACACCGATGACCCGTTTTCGTATGTGGAATAAGTTCATTAGTATTTATGAGTCTATAAGTTCATTAGTTTTTGTAATAAACTCGATTTTCTCTTTGTTTTTGTTTTGTTGGAGACTAATCGTTCCGAATGAATAATTGTTAATTACACCGGTGACCCTTTTTCGTATTGGGAACAAGTTAATTAGTATTTATTAGTCTATAAGTTCATTAATTTTTGTAATAAACTCCATTTTCTCTTTGTTTTTGTTTTGTTGGAGACTAATCGTTCCGAATGAATAATTGTTAATTACACCCATGACCCTTTTGGTTATTAAGAATAACTTCATTAGTATTTATTCACAAGATTATGGAAATAATTCTTACCTTACAGACGGATAATTATCTCGAGTCTTCGGCATTACATTATCCTGACGTACGATTCCGAGTCCTAGGATAACGCGATCTATAAAAACAAAAACAAAATTCGTAAAAAAAGGCAAACAACCATTTCCATACATCCCCCCCCCAAACAGCAGTTTTTCGGTGAACACGAACCTTCTTACATTCAATTCATGCAAAAGAATTTGTTTTTGTTACCGTTGTTGCCAAAGAGGATCGACCAAAGTCCTCAAGTTGGACTGGGCCCACGAGGACCGGGATCGGGCCCCACTCACCGTAACTTTTTCCCCAGAATTTTTCCTATTAAAAAAAAATTGAAAATAATTTACTGCACATTTTTTAAATTCTCAATTCAAGAGTTGACATTCCTGTCTTTGCGAGTATAGAAATCATAAATTTTTAATGCCCGATTTTTAGTTCTCTAGAAATCTGGGACTAACGAATGAAAGAGTGAAAACGGGATTTTTTTTAAAATTTTTTTTATTGTTTAGAGAGTGATATTCTTGAAATGTGTACTTGGCCGATACGCTACCGCATATCTCGATCTGCTGCCGCGCAAGCGCACCACTCACACCTGTGGCTATTGTTATACTTATACACTGACATTCCGAATGATTTTGGGCGTGATATTTTTTCTATTTTTAGTTTTGTATTTTTTTTAAATTTTTAGAGCGTTATATTCTTGAGGTGTTTACATGGACAATACACTACCGCATACCTCGATCTCCTGCCGCGCAAGCGCACCTCTCAAACCTGTGGCTGTTATTACTTCTCCACTGCCACCCTAAATGACTTTTACAGGGCGAGGGTAGGGGCGTGAGAGAGGAATAGTTTATTCGCGCTCGAGGGGATTTTTCCACCAGCAACACCCCATCCGCAATATCTTACGAAGCTTGACCTTGAACTTTGAGAACAGTTGCGAAGGCGTTGCGTGCGAACGTGTCATTTAATTCTTTTCAGTCTTCGCAGTTATTCAAATGAAGAAATTGTCATTAAAATAGAAATTAAAATGGAAAAATTACTTTTATTTTTCACATTGTAATGAAAAATTTTATGTGATATTTGTGAAAAAAATAATTCTTGTCTCGGGGGATTAAATACCTCGACTTTCACTGAACCTATAAACCCGTCAGGACATTAAAACTACTTTTACATCGATCCGTTCAGTAAACGACGAATTACACACGTTCGTGCGTGCGTTATTCACTTTTTGCGCACTTTAAGGTGGAAAAATTTATACGAAACACGTGCGCTAAAGATTTTTTTGACTTGTATTATTCAAATATTTGTTTACGGTTCCGTTGTGGACCTTCACAGTCGTCAGGAAAACTTTACCACGCTTGTTGGGTAATGAAATATTCTCACAAGTCTCGCATTAGTAAATTTTGAATGCGGAACAGGGTTTTTAGACATTTGGAGTGTTAATTGACACTTCCGCACGCTCTGCGTCCGCGAACTCCACTTTTCGCACGCGCAGCGTGCGTAAAACTCCACTTTCCGCACGACTATGTTGAAAAATAGTGTTACGCTCACAGATACACACAGAAAAATGTTTTTAGACTCGTTGAGTGGTATCATATGACTCACACTCGACTCGTCCTGTAAATTCCCCCCGAATTCAAAAATACTTTTCCGGAATTGCCCTGAAATATGCTATTTTCACTCTTGTGAGGTTAATAGGACGAGTAGATTGAGTGATATATTCGCACGATCTGAAATAAAATGCCGCATCCGTCCGAAAACCGATAATATAAATACCCACGACCACGAAAGCCTAAAAACTGACCCGGGAAATACTTTTTCACGAAGTATCGAAATAATATATTGTCTGCCAAGGGAGGAAAGTGGAGCACAGACTTTCCACCCTTGGGGGCGACTTTCCATCCTAGGGTGGAAAGTATCTCCTTTCCTCGCAGTCATCAGAGGGCGAAGAATGAACTTTCCGTGCAGAGGTGTTGATAAATATTTTTCAACAAATCTACGCGGAAAATTCCCGCGTGTTTTTCCGTGCAGATGTGTTGGAAAATATTTTTCGCGGAAAATTCCCTCGTGTTTTTCCGTGCAGATGTGTTAGAAAATATTTTTCACGGAAAAACGCGAGGAAATTTTCCGGGTAAATGTGTTGAAAAATATTTTCCAACACATCTGCACGGAAAAAAACGAGGGAATTTTCCCTCGCTAATGAGCAGCACAAAAATAAGAATTTTCCACCCTAGGGTGGGATAAATAGTATTTCCTATATATTATAAATAATAATTATTTCCACAATAATTATCAAGCAATATATTATGATTGTTATAATTGTCATTATTACCCCCACCGCCCACCGTCTTTTTTACGGAAAATAAATTTGCGATACATTTTCCCCCCTAGGGCGGAAGATTATCACTTTCCGCCTGCTCTCCGCACTTGGAGATAAACATTGAATAAAAATTACGGAACTTAAGTTCGCTTATCAATTACAAAAGTGACTAAGAAAATTTTGTCGTGTACTGGATTGCAATTTTTCACAAACCCTTTAGACAAAAATTGCGAAACGCTGCGAAAATATTCTGTAATAGTTCCATAAAATTTTCCTCCGCTAGATGTCCCTCCGGAATTATAGGAAAGATCCGTAATTTTTATCGAATATTTCTCTTCCTGTAGATAAAAAAATATAAAATTTTGTTTAAAGGTGTGTTAAATAATAACATGTGCGCCTCGGGCCGGAAAATGTGGCTTTCCGCCCTTGACCGATAATAGACTACTCCTCATAACGTCCGAGAATCTCACTTTTTAAACCGCTCAAGTGCGCATGAGCGATTTAAAACCTTTTTTTGTTTAAAATTTAAAAAATCAGAAAATAGAAAATAAAATCCCGAATCCGAATCAATATTTCAACAGAATAAATTCTATAAAAAAATGAAAATGCCATTGAAAAATGAAAATTTATTATCGAATGAATTTTCGTAATGTCTCGGATCAATAAATAATTTCTTTCTGGCGGAATTTCATTTCCGTAAAAGCCACAGGCACTTTTTTCTCGGATATCGAAGGAATTACTTATTTTCAAGAATTCAACCGGATCGATAAGCCAGCGGAAGCAACCCCTGAAACAAATGGAAGTTTCATTTTCTAATTTGCCATCACCCACCGGCAACCGTCCGGATATTTATGACAAATAGCACGTCATAAATCCCTGGGTGTTATGATTTTTCAAATCAGCAGTGACACTAGTGATTATCGGTGCTCTACTATAATTTAATAAACCATCAGAATGAAATTATAATTAGACTTGAGTGGGTGAATCCTTGCCATATGGCACGAGTTCCGGTGTTTAGCGTCACTTACAACAATCGCTGGTCATAAATAACTATTTATAACACGTTCAGTGGTCGATAATTCATTCATTATCCTCTACCGCATAAACAGGAAGTTCATAATCAATTTTTATACATTAACTTACGTTCATAAAACATGAAAAATTTGTCCTGCCATATTTTTTTTATTTCTAACGACAATTCTATCAAAAGCGAGACGTCAATACATCAATTAATCATTCAATTAATTCATTGGATTAATATAATTCTTGTTTATCAACAAATCAATTTTATTTTTGTCTCATTTCAGCACTTGTTGTCATCAATTTTTTAAAACAAAATAAAATAAATTTGTTACCGCATTAATTAAATATTTATCATATTAGATTCGCTTTTGTTTATTTATTTTTCATCTTAAATAATTATCACAACCACTTTAAAGTAATTGAATTAACAAAAATTATTAGTTTACTTCACCAAAACAGTAATTTTTTTTTTAGTTTTATTGTCCTTCGGTTTTCAATGAGTTTTTTTTAAATTTAATTTATGATAGATAAATTGCGGTAGAAATTTGTTGATAAATATTTTGGAAATAATATGGACACAAATAATATAAATAGAAGTGACCCGTGCGTATGAAATGGTCTTCGATTTTATTACCTCAACGTATGCGAATAACCCACTGTTCTCCCTCTGGTTGGAGTCTCATACTGGGGACTCAGAGTTGCGTAGGAGTTTCGTTTAATAGAAGGCCAGGGGATGTTTGGGGTGGACACATGCGCAAAACAACCGGCGTTCAACTCTTCTCCGAAGGATCCGGATAATTGTTATCCCTGATATGGCGTGAGGACTTTTTACGCCGTAATAATTCCAACTGCGATATTCTGTTTAATTCTGGAGATAAATGAGGGGCAGGATGGGTGTCCAGATCGATTTGGCGGGTTTTGAAAGGTGACTTTACTTTTTTAGGGTCGAGGACTTAAGGGATGCTGGGGTAAAATGGGCAGAAGGAGCTTGTGAGAGGGGAAACATGTGAAGGTATCGCAGGTGGGGGCTAAATAGCGCAGGTAATGGGTCAGAGGATTTTTTTTTAATTTTTGAAAATATTTTTTGGCGGACTAAATGGGGTTTGGGGGGAGGGGTAATTTGGTTTATGGGTTTGATGAGGAGTTAGAGTAGATTTCGCATCAGGTCGGTATTTTATCGACCGGTTGTCATGTTTTTTTTCGTTTCTTGTCAATATTTTTCATGAAAAGTTTTTGGTTTTCGCTGGCACAGATTTTTTTTACAAAAATGAGTTTCTATTTTGTCTATTGATTTTATTAGACAATAACCTGACGAAATAAAAAACAAATGATTTATATTTGTTATGAATGTGATCTCCCAATTCTTTAATGATCACCAAAAAAATAATTTAGAATTTGAATGAACCGCAAAAAATTCAATTCTGGCGCCCTAATTTTGAAGATCTTCCCCTCTTCTTTCGTGGGATTCCCTTAAAAATTAGGTTGTCACATCCGAATTTTTTCCTAACCACCAGCTCACCCTATCAGTTAACGAGTACACTAATTTATGACACAATTTTCTATCTGCGTAATTTTTTAAATTAAGATTATCCACCAACTTTGTAATTCATACGAAAATTTTCAAATACCCCGCGGTTGTGACTGCGCGGCTGATTCTCATGACACTGCACCATCGCTCGTGCGCCGCCATGACACTTTCCCCCACGTCCCCCGCCATGACACTTTCCAGTTAATGTTTTTTTATCTCATGAGAAGGAAAGAGAATATATAGGATCTAGTCTAGTTGATAAATTCGTCTGTGAAAATGGCAGGAAGGAGTTTACCCCTTTTGTTCACCAACACCATCAAAACCACTGTCTCCCGTATCCCCAGTGTCTCAGTCATCACTCGATCAAACGCATCCTGGGAGCCTCAGGACAAGATCACCCACACGGGTCAAGTACGTCAAAGTTCCTCATTACTTGTGGTTAAAAGGCTTAAATGAATGTTTTGATTACGTCAGGTTCTGCTCAAATTCAGTCCTAACCTCAAAAAGTTCAAGGACTCCAACGTTTATGAACTCATCTCTCACACAATAAAAATTAAAATAAATTTTAATTTTCCTAGATTGTATCATTTAGACAGCAAATGATGATTAATCGATATTTGATCTCTCCTCAGATTTTTGATCCTGAAGATAAGAGACTCGTACGTTTCGTCGACAGACCCAAAGAGGTTAACGATCGTTGGGCGATTAATTTGATCGATGAGGTTCCTCCGGCTACGACTGAAGCAAGAATTGTCTGTTGCAATGGGGGTGGAGGACCTCTGGGTCATCCAAAGGTCTACATAAATCTGGTAAATTCAGTCTTATTGGATGTCTGATAGATAAATATATTTATCGAGATTCGGTTGCACCAGTTTCAGTCCATTAAATCGTTAATTAAAGATGATTTATGTTTAATAAGGGCACAGAGGTGCCACATAGTGGTTTCTTCCAAACCATTTCCTTCATTTTATAGTTAGGATCCATCAAGAAAGTCAATAAAACGAAGGATTGACGTTTTTTAAATAACGTTATGGATCTCTCATTGGGATTTTGTTGTTTATTGTAAAACAAAATAAAAAACACTTTCTTGGGACAACAAAGCCATCTGGAGAGCGTGTAAGGACGTACAGGATAAATTCTAGTCTTTGTTTCTGATGTAAATCAATGAAGAAGGAATATTAAGGCCAAAATTTGTCCTGAATGATAATACAGATGACCGTGTCCCAATGTGACCCTAATTTTTACGTTTAATCCATTTCCACTCAATTAATTTGTAGACTTTAGAGACATTAGTTTCTTTTTTTTTTAATTTTCTTGTAAAATTCAAGAGTTAATAGACATTAATCGAAAAATTCATTTCTAATTCATCTTCGATAGATTTTGAGACTTCAGAGAGTTTAAAAGGAGATTTATTAAAAAAAAAAACAGATTTTTTTTTCAATAATAGAATTATCACAAGATTATTTAACTTTTTTTTCGCATTTGGAAATTAATTCCGGAGAAACTTTAGTGTACAACCGAGTCTGAGTCTTATAAACTGAACAATTATTTAACTTAATTTTTTCTTCTGGGTCAGGATAAACCTGGAAATCATGCCTGCGGATACTGTGGCCTCAGATTCACCAAGGAAGATCATCATTAGGTCTCGATATTATTGTCGTAGAACCATAAATAAAGATAGTCTAAATAATTTCACCAGATTAAAAAACAGCTGATTTTAGAAATTGGTAGTCTGTCTTTCCCAATTTTATTCAAAATAAATTACTGTTGAACAGATAAAACTATTGTTGGTTGAAATTATACTTTAGTTATTGTAAAAGACGTTTTGTTGGATTAAATTTTTTTCGATTCGTAACTGCAATAAATTAAATTTATGTCATTATAAAAATCAAGTCGGTTATTGATCTTATGAGTAAATATATATTTATCTATCACAAGCCCTGAATTGATTCATTACTTAAAATAATAAAAACACCTCAGGAAGTGCTCTGGGTATCTTTTTGGATTGAAATTTCCCACCGGCACTTAAGTTGCTACTGCTGGTGTGCGACTTGGCGACAACTTTTGGACGAGCGACGTAACTAACCTCCCGAAGGAGTTCCCATTGCTTTGAACCATAAAGTGAGGTTATGTTTCCCCCGTGCTCACAATTCTCTGTATTTCTGTTTATCGTTGCCGAACTTGGCAGTTGCCTTTGTATCTGATCATTAGTAAGCGAATAAAATCGTTAAAAAATGCCGAAAATACGGGTCGAGAAGAAGAGCCGAGTCCACGAGAAAATTGCTAAACAAGGTACATAATTCATAATATTTTTATTATCATTTCTGCTATTGAATTTGAAAAATTTATCTTTTATAACCTCACATATCACGCCATAAATTATGATCAATTATATATATAATATATTATATGTAGTATATATTTGATCATTCACATCAATGAAATAGTGTTGTCATTAATATCAATAATCAACAGATTATAATCCAACGATAATTTATTTTTCCTTAAAAAAATCGAAGAATCCAAAATTTGACGATGGAAACTATTGAAACTTGAGTGAGACTTGAATAATCCTGGAAGTTAAATCCCCCCATCTCAGGATGATGATTCAACAGACTTATTTTCCTCTCCTGTCTCCTAATGTAATTTTTTCTAGTTTTTCGACGTGACATTGTCTTAATTCGTATTTTTTTATTGTTAGGTATCATGTTCAATAAGGACTTTGGCCAGCACATACTGAAGAATCCCCTCATAATCCAGAGTATGGTGGAAAAAGCAGCGCTGAGACCCACCGACGTCGTTCTGGAAATCGGTCCTGGTACTGGTAACATGACAGTGAACATGCTGGAGAAATGTAAAAAAGTCATTGCCTGTGAGGTGGACACCCGGATGGTGGCGGAGTTACAGAAGAGAGTTCAAGCAACTCCTCTCCAGTCAAAACTTCAGATTGTTGTGGGGGATGTCCTCAGGGCTGATTTACCATTTTTCGATCTATGTGTTGCTAATGTTCCTTATCAGATATCTTCACCTTTAGTATTCAAACTTCTGCTTCATCGTCCTCAGTTCAGGTTATTATTTATTGATTTAATAATTCTAAGATATTGACGAAGTTGAAGTAGCTCTACCCCAGGTCAGGGTTTTACCGAGGGGATAGGCGATTTTTAAACATTTTCAGTTGCCACATTTTCCAATTAATTGCATGAGAAACGGTAATTAAATTGAGAAAAAAATTACGAGTTCGAATGGGATCGAGATTTCTAAAAATTTTGTGTAGTTTCCCAGAATTTTTGAATTTACTACAAAAGTAGAGCTACTTTCATATTTTACCGATAACCGAAAAGTACAAAATTGTGAACGAAAATATTTTTAGTTTATTAGCAAACGAAAAGGCACTTGTGCACTCGGGCTGAACGCAAACATTTTTTTTTATATTTAATGATAAAACTCAGAACCTAGTATTTGTCCAGTGGCTAATTATTTTGGAAACGAGCAGATATGGGGAAAAACATCGCAAGACAAGATTTCTTTTCTAATATATAATGCAAATAAACAATAAAATTCCAATGGAATCATACAAGTGCGACAAATTTGAGTCTCTCACATTGTTTATATTAATTCTATTGATGTTTTGTAAATTTTTTTCAGATGTGCAGTACTTATGTTCCAAAGGGAATTCGCCGAGAGATTAGTCGCCAAACCTGGTGATAAATCCTACTGTCGGTTAAGCGTAAACACCCAGTTATTAGCCAGAGTCGACATGTTATTAAAAGTTGGAAAGAATAATTTCCGACCGCCCCCTAAAGTGGAGTCAAATGTCGTGAGAATCGAGCCAAAGATACCTCCACCTCCTATCAATTACCAGGAGTGGGACGGATTGACGAGGATAGCATTTGGGAGAAAGAATAAAACCCTTTCAGCTTCTTTCAAACATACGACTGTCCTCTCGATGCTGGAGAAAAATTATAAACTCCATTGCAGCCTTAACAATAAGGTTTTGAATTTTGAACGTAAAATTAATCAACTCGACCTTTTCGCTAAATTTTACTAATTTTACGTGATTTTTTTTATTTACAGACGATTCCACAGGATTTCGACATCAAATCATTGATCATGGAAACCCTGGAGCTAGCGGAAATGGGGGACAAGCGTGCCAGAACCATGGACATGGACGACTTCATCAAGTAAATATTATCTTCACACATCAATAAGTTTTATTTTATCAATCAAAGTATATTCATATTTTTTTTCTGTTTTTTTTAGACTTCTGCATAGTTTTAATTCCGCGGGCATTCATTTCTCGTGAATCTACGTTGGATTAATTGTTTTTTATTCTGCAATATTACCACTGAATAAATTTTATTTATTTTGCAAGACCTTTTGGGTCTATATGATTTGCTTCCCCGAGGCCCTGGACCGTATTCGCCGATGGAGAAGGGAAAATCAGATCATCTCTCTGTCTGGAGAGGAAAATTTTGTATTTTTTTTTCGAAAACTAGCAATGACACGTCTGCTAAAGGTCAGCCCTAGACTCGACAATTTTTTTTACATAAACTTTCTTAGTAGAGTAGGTCTATCCTTTTAGTCAGTTCAAAGATTATCGAAAATGACATAAAATTTTTAAAAACTCAATTGCATTTGGAGTTGGCACTTGTTCCACAATTTAATTAGCTTCTGTTTTGAAGAAAAAAAGTTGAAAAATCAGAATTTAAGACAGTGTTTTATGCAAAAATAGATATTTCTGTTGTATTCAAAGTCATAAGACCTGGAGAAATTGAGGAACTTTCTGATATTTCATAAGGAATAATCCATCGTTTGAGAAACAAGTTCTATTATTTGTTTATAAGAAGCAAATGTCGAAAAAAATATTAATATCTCCCTTAATTTAATTTAGATAACACTGACTTTGTGCGAATTATTTCGAATCTGACTCATGCAATTAGTTGAAAAATTTGGCCACTAAAAATATCCAAGACCAACGGCAAACGGTAAAATACCGACCTGAGGGTAGAGCTACTTTAACCCAATCCCCACTAGAGATCTTCCTCCACCTCTGAAACCCAAGGGCACGATCTCCTCATTGTCAGTCCTACGGTACAGAGTAAACTCATGCTTCTGACTTAACCCATTGCAGTATGGAGCTTACGGAAGTATTGGTGGGAGAGAACGGGGGGTTCGTCTCGGTATTAGTGCACAATAAGCAAAGCACAGGGGCGCACGCACGCACAGGTGGAAAAGTAGGGACTAAACGCGCTGCAATGGGTTAAGGTTGTTCTCGGGCTACAGTCTCTGCAAAAAGAGTAATAAGAGGAGAAGAGCTTTTGTTGTGCTTCTGCCACTGCTTACCGACCGAACTATTGGGAACCACTCAAATTTGTGAAATAATTTACGGAAAGCTTCGAAAAAATTACGGAAAGCTCCGCAAAAATGACGAAGAGTTCCGTAAAATTACAGAAAGCTCCGTAAAATGACGGAAAGTTACGCAAAAATGACGAAAAACTCCGTAAAATGACGGAAAGTTACGAAAAAATGACAACAAGCTCCGTAAAATTACGGAAAGCTCCGTAAAAATTACGAAATCCTCCACGAAAATTATGAAAAGCTCCGCTTGGGTGGAACCGCCTATTCCCCATAGAAATTCTATAAAAATCATGAGAAAACAGTGGTATCAAAATCATAATATTACACTCTATCAAAATAGAAATTGATTTCCCCAGCAAAATCGAAATTTAAACATTTAAATCGTTATAAATAAATAAAGGATAATTGATCCCATTAAAATTGTTATCCTATTCATAATCAGCGAGTCCAGAAACCCAGTTTCCAACAAAAAACCTAATGAGTAACAAAAATTGTAGATTTTCCAAAAAAATGAAAAAACCAGGGAGAGAAAAATTCTTTAAAAATTATATGCCTGTTCTGTAATTTTCCAGTCAAAATAGTATTCAGTAAAAATTACGAAACAAACAAAATTACAGAAACATATTTTTTTTTATTTATTCCATACTTTTTCGGGAACGTTTTGGACTTTTTCTTGATAATACACTGCAAAAGTGCGTAACTATTCCATAATTTTTACCAAATGATTTTATTTTTTTTTTATTTATGCCAGTTTTTACCGAGTAATTTTAACCCCCCGAGTATTATTTTGACTGACAGATTACGGATTAGACACGTAATATTTCAAGAAATTTTCTCTCGGTGTAAACTCATCTGTTACAAAATCCAATCACCGATCACCGCCATTCCATAATTTATTTAAATAAATTATGGAATCGCGGTGATAATTTATTATTATTATTATAATTTATTTAATAAATTATGGAATTTATTAATAACTCCCGAAAGCTTGGTTACATCCATTAATACACCCATACCCTCATCTCTTGGAAAATGGTTCATGAAAATTCTGGAGACCTTGAAACGTGAAGATACGAAAATCGAAATTCGATTTTCCTATCGACTCCTTCAAAATCCCTCCACCTCAAAAAGTCAAAAAGCTCTTCATTCCACCCTTCCCTAGCCCTGGGAACCCCTATAATCCCACCCCTACAAAACCACCATTAATTACCGACCTCACTCCTTCCCACCCACTCCTTTACCCACCCCTATTTTTCACATAATATTTTCACCCATATATGTATTTTTTTTTCGTCTCATGTACTTGCGAAAAGTCTTCGCTAGTTGGTATTATACTGGGAATAGAGGTACTACTGTGGAGGCGGGCTTTGCGCGTAGGGTAACTGTGAGCCATGAGAGAAGTGGAATAGTTGGGCATTCGGATGTTGGAGTGAGTGAGCTCTGCACGAGGAATGAAAATTAGATAGAGAGAGATGGTACATGGGAACGACGATCCTAGAGGGAAAACTAGAAGGGGGTGGTGGAGGAGGAGGAGGAGGAGGGGAGGGTGTCTCCCTGAGGAGTCGGTGGTCTCCTCTGGTGCTGGCAGCCCACGAGAGAGAGGGACGGAAGAACTAATCAGCCTGGCGCATGTGCTCTGGACTCTTCCATCATCCCATGGGAATATCCTAGCATCCCCATAATATACCGGAGTCTCTCCTCACTTCTACTTGTACCCTCTTTTTCACTCTCTCACGTTAACATTTCTATATTTTTTGTTGTCGGGGTTTCTTTGAAAATTTTTGGTTCTGAATTTTTTGGAGGGGAAGTGATGAGGGAGAGTAGTTGAAAATTAATGATGAGTGGGAATTTTTTTAATTTGGGTTGTGAAATCGGGGGATGATTTGGGGGTTAACGAACGTGTGAGGGGATTTTTGGTTAACGGAATTGGTTATTGAAAATTTTGGTTGAGGATTTTTAGGTTTTTTTTGTCATTGTTTAGGGGATGGGGAGAGGAAGAGGGGATGGAGCTGTTGAAGAGAAAAATATGTAATCAACGGTTTTTTATTAGGGACATAAACATTTATATTTTTTTAATTTTCATAGGCTTGGAGAATTGAATATTTTTTGTTAATTTGTAGTTTCTGTTGTGATAAAATATAATTCATAGATGAAACATTTTTATTCTTATTTACAGTCACAAAAACTCATTTATTTGAATTAAATAAAATTGTTCACTTGAGTTTTTTTGGTGTTTTAAGAATATGATTAGGAAAAATAAATTAACTCATCCATTTATTTCCATGAGAAGTATTCAGTGAAATTAAACAAACGCGTCAGTTATTTCAAACAAATTGTCTATTTGAATCAAACGAATTTATTGGATTACTCATTAGTGACAATTCATTTGATTCTAATGAATATCGCAGCCCCTAAATAATTGAAAACAAAGACTTCCATTTCAATACTTATTTATATTTAAATTCCCTTCACTTTATAAATTATTTATTTGAAATTAATTTCTATTTATGGCAAAAATATATGTGTCGAATATTTATATTTTGTGCTGCAATAAATTATATACATTATTTATACTTAAAATGATTGGCATAATGTATTTTAATTATTGGTATAATTAATTTTCGAAAGAAATATGGATTGAAAGAATATTTCGGCATTTCTATTATTTACTAGCCTAATCCAAAGTGAGGCATTGCCGACAGTCGGCCGAGGGTAAGCCAACATTGGCCGAATCTCGGCCCACTGTTGGCCATTCTTTATATCCTACCAGGGTACGAACAGATTAAATAGCGCAAAAAATAGCACACATAATAAATTTTTGATTTTGAATCAAGTGATTCATTAACTTTAAAAACTTCTAATTTGCGTCAAAAAAATATCTTGTTATTAATATTAATTTTCAGTTGTATTTTAATTTGTTGAAATTTATTCATTTCCTGTCCCCTTCCATCTCTCTTCTACGAAGTTTGTTATTCACGATTGTTTATGATTTTTACTTCAGCCTGAGCTTGTTTTTCACATAATTTCACATAATTAAACTTTATTTTCAATTAATTCAACGGTCATTCCAATATCTCATTACATATGTCATGACATTTTTACGGTCATTTATATAGAATCTGGAGTAGGATTCCTCGGACATGAGAAACGGGAGAGTGTTGGCATATGGTTGGCCGAGTGTTGGGCCCAGACTACCAGCACTGGGCCAGTCCTGGCAAATTTCTCATGTCCCACGAGTGATATCCCGGCCACCATTCCCCAGACAAGGGAAACAAACCAATGTTGGCCAATAGTTGGCCGACTGTCGGGGCAAAACTACCAGCACTAGTCAGTTCCCCATCTCCTACGAGTTATCTCCCGGCTGGGACTCCCCAGAAACGCGAACCCGACCAGTGTTGGCCGATCGCCGGCCGACTGTTGGCGTAAGACAGCTCAGCCCCATTCCTCATCTCCTACTGGAGATATCCCAACTAGGATTCACCCGGACATCAGGACCGGCCCAGTGTTGGCGCACGGTTGGCCGAATGTCGGCACTGATACTGCGACTGTCGGCGCAGGGTTGGCTAATAAAAATCAGTTAATGAACACGATGTCAACAATATTTCTCACTAAATTTCTCATTTCCCTGTCAAACGAACAGGGATGATTACATTCCAATTAGTGGCAATGTAATGGTTATATGTTAATATATTAATTTTATAATGTCAAATGTCACTGACCTGTCGTAAGATTTTTTGACTTTCATAATTCTTATCAACGACATTGATGATTTAAAATACGGATGACATGAGCATATGACAGATAAAGGAGCAATGGGTGATGGGGTCGGATAAATTTAACAGCGATGGAGCAGGGGGTGGTGAGGGGAGGGTTGGGTGTTCCACAAGCCCGCCTACCGTCCAATGCGGTTGCTGGATTCCCAAGGGGTCTCCCTCAGCCTCACTTCTCCTCTTGGTGTACAGCGTTCCCTTTCTCCATGAGTCCGCAAACTCCGTAACTGCTTCTCGGGAGGTCTCTCTTGCAAACTGAGGGTTGATAATACCGTATGCGGGTCGGACCCCTTCAGTGTTTGTCCATACTCCTCACTGAAAAGTCAAGAATAACGCTCCAGGTTTTTATTTATTTATTTTTGAATTTTTACTGTCGGCTTTATCACGAGAATTATTTTTTCAACAAATTTTTTTTCACTGTTTTTCCCTCGTTATGTCGAGAACTTGTTATCGATTCGAGTCACGTGTACATTTGTTGATTTTATTTTATTTTTATTAAGTGGCAGATTTTTTTGCAAATTGATACTCTACGATTATTTATTGACATTTTAATTACATTTTAGTGTTATAAATGTGATTTGTTTATTTCAAAATTAATTTTCATTTTGAAAATATGTTTTTTTTGTGATTCGAATTTTCGAGGTTTTATTACACTTTTTGGAAGTTTAATAATTCTCGATTATTTATTATTCCTCAATTGTTATTAGTTTTTTCGTGTGAAAATGATTTTTAAAATGTCTTCGAGTTTTATTAATTTTTGGTGACGAGCAAAGGGTGGGGGGAGGGCGAAAGGGGTAATCGTTTGGTGTCACGTGTACGTGGATTAATTTCATTGTTTATTATTATTCTAAAATCATTGTTTATAATTGGAATGACAGAATTGTGAATCAATTTCTTTAATGAAGAGAATTAATTACGAGAAATTATTTCTGAAGTGAAATGTGTTCTTAGTGATTTGAAAAAAATTGTTGAATGTTTAATAAGTTCAATAATTTATTAGGTTTGAAGTGAAGGTTTTGGAATTACTGAGGATCAATATCCTCTTTGCGATTTGTTTTTCTTCGATTTGTTGCAATTGTTTCACAATCAAAATTATTTTGTTGGCCACAATTTTTTTATCTGTCTCTTTAATTATTTTTGCTGAATGTCAAGAGGTGGGGTGGGGGGAGGTCATGGATTACAGTCACGTGTACGTTCAGTAATTTTTTTGCAAATTAAAAACTATTAAGTATTAATGAGGATTTCGTAAGCATTAATTTTACGAGTTTGAATATTTTATCAGCCCCTGAATTTTACTGAATACGAAATTATGAATTTTGGGAATTTCCGCGCAGAGAAGTAAAATTATTTTCATCAAATATTTATTTACTTCAGAGACGAATTTTTTGAAAATTGTATTTCTCCGATATAATCACTGTCACGGGAATCGAGTTACCTTTAAATTACGATAACCATATTACTCTAGAAGATGAGTATTTTCTACGTGACCTTGAATGAACTTTATTGATAAATATTTAGTTTTTCGAAATTTCTGATTTTCTTGAGGGAAGAATTTGGATGAATTATTTAATCGAAGCTCATAATTATTGAAGGAGTTCACTCGAAATTATAATTAACATAATAATGTTCTAGGACAATATAATTGACGCAATTAAAACGTAATCAGAATTATCAGGGAATTACTCGATTTGAAAAATAAATTTAAAAAATAAGTATTTTCCTGAAGTCAATGGATTTTTGGCAAAAATAGTAGTTTTCTTAGTGCGCGGTTTAATGGGTCTTTATCTTCAATTCCAGATTATATTTTTGTGGAGAGTGACAAGTGACAGCGGAAATGGCGCGAAATAGCAGAAATTACTGGGTTAAGTCGAAATAGATGGGGAATCTTTGGATTATTATTGTTTGAGGGTTGATTGCTTGAGAATATCAGAATGCTGTTCAAGGGAAATAGTTCTAGGCTGGAGTTTCTGATCGAAAAAATACAAGCGCATAAAGAATCACCGTCACCTTTACCTGAAGAGAAGTGCAACGTGAAATTGAAAGGTAATTTGTTAAATTAAAAATTATTTTCTCTGTAATTTTCATAATTAGAAGGTTTTCAGAAGGGAACAATTAACATTGGGAAAATTATTAAGAAGGGATAAACAAAATTATCGTTGTAGGTCCTCTAGGGGTGGCCTTGACTTTACGATTGTTCTTCATTTTCAAAAAAAAAAAATTGATTATGAAAAATCCAGTGGAATTTGCCTTTTTTGATGGTGTAATGAAACAAACTAATGAAATAAAAATTATTAACGGAATTATTGCATAATTCTGAAGTTCTCGACGATATTATGTATTTAATTATGAGGTTCTCAGGCATCGAAAATTACCCCACGAGATTTGATTAATCTCAACAAAATGTTTCAGGTAATAATTTCCTGAATTGAAGATAAACATTTTTTTTTAGTTAATTCATCTTCTGAAAAGAGAAAAAAAATGAGGGAGCATTGTTACGTGGGTTGAAAGTCGTGGATTAAAGAATTTAGGTATCGATCCTGTTTAATCCTGATTAATGATTGACGTATCATAAAAAAATCTGAAAAAATTAAAAAATAATCGAACTCATTTCATTTTCCTCTTCAGAATTTCGTTTTTATTTCATTTCGACTTTTTTTATCAAAATATTTCTGACTTTCTACAGGATAAAATATTAATATCAATTTCCCTTTTTTTTGGTTCCAGTTAAAACATTAAAAAAGTTCATTTTTATCGGTTTATCGATTTAAAAAAAAATTATGTCGTATGAAGATTATTTTTTGGTAAATTGGATATTAAATTACCTTAATCATCTAATCTTCTCATTACTTCTAAAATTCAGAAGGAAATAAATCTCATCAACCGATTCTACGATTCCATCTATTAACTGAAGGATCACATTTCCAAAAATCGATAGATATATTGTCGTTTGTGTTAAATAAATCGAACAGGACAAGATTATAAATTAATTTTCCGCGAGAACTTCACATTTTCCCCGCATGAAACACCTTTTATTATTTATTTGTTATTATTTATTATTGAGAAACACCTTTTATATCCTACGTCACAATGAACTACACAAAATAATAGTTCTTAGACTGAATGAAAAAATTTATTAAACTCGTAAACCGATAACAAATAAATAATTTTTCTCTGATTCAACTAAAATAATTCAAAGTCGATGTTAACTTTTATTCAGTTGAATGCAACAAACATTTCGGAGGATTTTAACGCAAAAAAATTTGCAACACCACCTTTTTGCGTGATATAAGGGGTACAATGGGTGGCTCCTATTTTCGTCACCCCTATAGGACGACCCCTAAAATGTAGAAAGACAATCGATAATTCGATTCATCATTCGTGGAGACTAAAAGTCCTGGAGGTACTCCCTTAATGGATAAATGAATAAATAAATTATATATATGTATATAATATGTACATACATATACATGTGTATAGTCAGAAAGTCCCCTGACAATTCTCTTGACATCACCCAGATATTTTCCCCCCGATTTTCCTCAAGAAAATCCAATTGACAAAAAGGGAAAATTAAAAAATGAAATTCTCTTCATTTCTCCATCAAAATTCCAATTGTCCGAGACGTAATGAAGCGGGAAAACTTTCGAAAGGACCACGCATGCGCAGACAATCAGAATATGAATGCGTGATACAATTATTTTGATTTGAAACGACAAATTTCGTTTTTTGAATCACAAAAATCATTTTCCCGAAAGACAAATATTAAAATTTTTTTTTTTATTCAAACCATCACATGCGGTGGGAAAATTGCTCCTTCGGAATTTTCAAAAAATATGTTTTTGGTCATTGTGGTGACAGTGTCGCCAGGACACCCCATCAACTCGATGGGAAATTCCCCAACCGAGTCTAGCCCCGGACCTGACCCTCGGAGGCTAATTACCCTCTCGACCATCATCAGTTTGGGGGACACCCCAAACCCTGGTCATTTATAAGCAATAAACCATTATTTAGAGACTGGGGAACTCCCCAGAACCGGCGCATTCCGAACCCTAAACCAGAGATCCAAAGGCGTTCCCTTTCCTACACTTTTCCTTTATAAGCCCACACTCTTCCCGATCTCTACACAGTCGTTCCTCTACCTTCCTCGGACACACTACTCCCGATCTACCCTGGACATACCACTCGCGGTATCCTGTAGAACTTGAGAATAAATATTTTGACCAACACACTGGCGTGAATCTATTTCAATCACCTGCTCAACCCCACAAATTGGTGACCCCGACGTGATTCAGCGGAAGTTCGTGGACACTGAGCACCAGCAGACGCCACATGGTCGTGGAACGAGAGCGGCCACTACAGCAGCGAGCACCATCCGACGAGGGCACCTCACCACCATCGCAGGACACGTGGCCTCCACAGCAGCAGCAGAACCTGATGGAGAGTACGGCCCAAATCAACCGAGTAGCCGTGCAGCTAGGAGAGTTCACGCCGGAGGACCCTGAACTCTTCTTCGGCATCGCCGATCGCAGTTTTCACGCAGCCGGGATCACTTCCGAATCAACAAAATTCGGCCACATCTGCGGGAAGCTCTCCAGGTCAAGGTACGCCACCGACGTGAGGGATATCATCCTGAACCCTCCGGCGGACAACCCCTACACATATTTAAAAACGGAGCTCATAAAGCGCCTGAGCTCCTCCCAGGAGGAGAAGACGAGGAAGCTCCTAGAAGGCGCAGAAATGGGAGACATGAAACCGTCTCAGTTTCTGCGCCACCTAAAAAACCTGGCGGGACCCAACTTCCCGGACGATGCTCTCCGGACACTGTGGGTCACGCGCCTTCCGGCCGACGTCCAGGTGTTATTGGCCACCCAGCGCAAGGCCTCCCTCGACGACGCTGCAGATCTGGCCGACAAGACCATCCAGATCCTGAGACCAAGGATCCCACCTGCTGCTCCACAGGTCGCTGAGGCAGCGGCGCACAGCATTGAGGCGCTCCTGAGCCTCAAGCTGTCCCAGTTGGCCCTCAACCTCGAGGAACAATTCGGCGACTTACGCTCTGAAATCGAGAGCCTGAAGCGGTCGAGCAGAGGAGACGGAGGATCCCCCCGCGGCCGCAACGTCAGGCGAGAGAGGTCCAGGTCGCGCTCCACGCACCGGCAGCACGGAACCGACCGCATCTGTTGGTACCATCGGCGCTTCGGACCTGAGGCTAAAATGTGCACACGACCGTGCAATTTCACCGCTCAGGGAAACGGACCGAGCAGTCACTAATGGCGGGTAGTGACTCTGCCTCGACGACGCGCCGCCTATTCATCACCGATCAGGAAACCAAGGTACGTTTTTTGATCGACACAGGAGCCGACTTGTGCGTTTTCCCACGACGGTTAGCGCGCGGGCCGCAACGCAAGTCGACTTATCAGCTCTCGGCGGCGAACGGCAGCACCATTGCGACGTACGGGACGGTCTCCTTGGACCTCAACTTGAAGCTGCGGCGAGCATTCCCGTGGAGCTTCGTCATCGCCGACGTCTCCAAACCCATCATCGGAGCAGACTTCCTGTTCCACTACGGACTCCTGGTGGACCTCCGCAACGGCAGACTCGTGGACTCCATCACCTCGCTCACCTCACCCGGGCAAGTCGAAAATGTTAATCTATCGAGTATTAAAATAGTTACAGGTAGTTCGCAGTACCACGAGCTCCTTCAGCAGTTCCCCGACCTCACCAGACCCGATGGAACCGGGACAGCTCCGCGGCATGACACCAAGCATCACATCCAGACCACTCCAGGACCTCCAGTGGCCAGCAAACCACGGCGTTTGGCCCCAGACCGCCTGGCCGATGCCAAAAAGGAGTTCAGCGCCATGGTCCAACGAGGTACAGCCCGACCATCGAATAGCCCATGGTCTTCACCTCTCCACATGGCCAAAAAGAAGACGGATGACTGGAGACCATGCGGAGACTACCGGGCGCTCAACGCTCGCACCGTTCCGGACCGCTACCCAGTGCGGCACATCCAGGACTTCGCGCAGGCACTCCGAGGCAAGGAGATCTTCTCCACGATCGACCTGGTTCGGGCGTACCACCAAATTCCGGTCGCCGAGGCGGACATCCCGAAGACGGCGATCACCACACCATTCGGTATGTACGAATTCCCCTACATGTCGTTCGGTCTTCGCAACGCCGCCCAGACCTTTCAACGCTTCATCGACGAGGTGCTACGGGACTTGGACTTCTGCTACGCGTACATCGACGACATCCTGATAGCCTCCGAAACACCAGAACAACACCAACAGCACCTGGGGACCTTATTTGAACGCCTCCAATCCTACGGCCTCCTCATCAACCCACAGAAGTGCGTGTTCGGCCAGCCTGAGGTGGAGTTCCTGGGCTACCTGGTGTCCAAGGAGGGCACACGTCCATTGCCGAAAAAAGTCCAAGCCATCCTGGACTATCCAGCACCAACAACGGCGAAGCAGCTCCGACAGTTCCTGGGTATGCTGAATTTCTACCGGAGATTCATACCCCGGACTGCACAGGACCAGGCACCACTCAACGAGCTCTTGGTGGGGAATATCAAGGGCAGAACTCCCATCAACTGGACTCCGGAAGCCCAGACGGCTTTCACCACCTGCAAGGCCAGACTAGCTGACGCAGCGCTCCTGGCTCACCCCAAGGCCGACGCCAACCTTGCGCTCATCTGTGACGCCTCCAACCACACCGTCGGTGCAGCATTGCAGCAACGAGTCAACAGGGACTGGGAACCATTGGCTTTCTTCTCGAAGAAGCTCAGTCCAGCTCAAGTAAAGTGGAGCGCATTCGACCGTGAGCTCCTGGCAATCTACCTCGCCATCAAACACTTCAGACACATGGTAGAGGCCAGGACCTTCACGATCTTCACGGACCACAAACCAATCACGTTCGCATTCCGGCAGAAGTTGGAAAAGGCTTCCCCCAGACAGGCACGGCACCTGGATTTCATCGGGCAGTTCTCCACCGACATCCAACACGTGTCCGGCAAGGACAACGTCGTCGCGGACGCACTATCCCGCATCGACGCAGTTTCGTCACCATTGGACTACACCGCCCTGGCGTCATCACAGCAGGCCGATGACACAATGAAAACATACCTACGCTCAGGATCAGGCTTGCAACTCAAGCAAATCCAGATCCCAGGAGCAGGCGTAGCTGTCTTCTGCGACACGTCATCACCATCACCAAGACCATACCTGACACCTCCATACCGCCGAGCAGCCTTCAACGTCATCCACAACCTGGCGCACCCTGGAGTCAAAGCCTCGGTCAAACTCGTGACTCAACGTTACGTTTGGCCGTCCGTGAAAGCAGACTGCCGCGAGTGGGCTCGCGCCTGCATCCAGTGCCAGCAGGCCAAAATCACCAGGCATGTCTCAGCGCCAGTGGGAGAATTCGCCCCACCATCTTCGAGGTTCGAGCACGTGCACATGGACCTGATCATCCTGTCCATCTCCGAGGGCTACCGATACTGCCTCACGTGCGTCGACAGATTCTCCAGGTGGCCGGAGGCATTTCCCCTGGAGGACCAGGAGGCACCCACAGTAGCCAGAGCCTTCTACGAAGGGTGGATTTGTCGCTTCGGAGTTCCCCTCCGCATTACCACAGACCAAGGTCGGCAATTCGAGTCATACCTGTTCAAGCACCTCAATTGCTTGGCAGGCACGACTCACCTGAGGACAACTGCCTATCACCCAGCAGCTAACGGCATGGTCGAGCGGTTTCATCGCCAACTCAAGGCAGCTATCAAGTGCCACGAGAACACCACGTGGACGGAGGTACTCCCTACGGTGCTCTTGGGGATCAGAGCGGCCTGGAAGGAAGACCTCCAGGCATCAGCAGCCGACCTGGCATACGGCGAGCCATTACGCCTACCTGGAGAGTTCCTGGCCCCCCGAGCTGTCAATCACCAAGACGACCCAGCGGACTACGTCAAGGAACTTCGCCAGCACTTTGCCAACCTGCGCCCGGCTAAGGTCAACAGACACGGAGCTCACAAAACCTTTGTGTTCAAAGACCTAGCCACGGCAGAGCAAGTCTTCGTCCGCCATGACGCACCAAAAGGACCTCTCCAGATGCCGTATCAAGGTCCATACAGGGTCATCCGCCGCAGCGCCAAGACGTTCACCATCCACATCAGGGGCAAGGACGTGAACGTCTCCATCGACAGGTTGAAACCAGCGTATGTCATCGCTGACGATGAACCAGGTCCCCAACAAGCCACCCAGAATTTAACCACACCCGAGCCGGAAGTACCAGAGCCACCACCACCACCACCAGCAACACCGCCAACAACGCGCTCAGGAAGACGCGTCAGGTTCACCAACCACTACCAGGCAGGACAGTAGCATCATCATCGTGATCCAAATCACTGGCAGGGGGGTACTGTGGTGACAGTGTCGCCAGGACACCCCATCAACTCGATGGGAAATTCCCCAACCGAGTCTAGCCCCGGACCTGACCCTCGGAGGCTAATTACCCTCTCGACCATCATCAGTTTGGGGGACACCCCAAACCCTGGTCATTTATAAGCAATAAACCATTATTTAGAGACTGGGGAACTCCCCAGAACCGGCGCATTCCGAACCCTAAACCAGAGATCCAAAGGCGTTCCCTTTCCTACACTTTTCCTTTATAAGCCCACACTCTTCCCGATCTCTACACAGTCGTTCCTCTACCTTCCTCGGACACACTACTCCCGATCTACCCTGGACATACCACTCGCGGTATCCTGTAGAACTTGAGAATAAATATTTTGACCAACACACTGGCGTGAATCTATTTCAATCACCTGCTCAACCCCACATCATTTTTAATTGAGGTAAAGACAGATTGCAATTTAGGGGATTTCCGGGGCTTTTGCGAAAGCAGTTTAGGAGGAATGAGGCACGTCCCGAATTATTGATTTGAGAAGTACATTTTCATTGTTAAAACGTAATTTCGAGGAGTTATTTTCGATTGAAATATTCCAAGTGAGAATTTCCAGGTTCGTCTCCCTTCGAGATTACACGGAGACTCGGTGACTCATTGCTCCCAAACGTCTCCTATGTGTCTCCCATTGGGAACACGGGACGCTCGAGTCCCCCGTCAGACTCCCAGGGGAGATTACGGGTTCGCGCCGTTACGTGGAGATGAGGGACGATGCTGAACTCGACTCATTCTCAGTTGGAAAATAATGTCAAAATTCTCATATTAATTTTGACGTCTCCCATTGATTCTGCATCACAATCATTGAAATTACCGGTTATCAAAGCTATTAATAAATTCCTAAAACACTGGGGATTAAAAAATTTAGTCACCAAAGTGGAAAAAATGTCAAAAAATCATGTTATAATTTTGTAATTAGTTCAAGTTGTTTAACCTTGAACGGGGGGGGGGGTTCTATGGGGAGAGGAGAAGACTTTGAAAATTACGGGTCTGTTTCGTAATCTGTCAGTCAAAACAATATTCGGTAGAAATTATGGAAGTTACGGACTTTTTCAGTGAACTTTCAGGAAAATGTTCGGAAGGTTCAGGAAAAAGTGAGAAATGTTCAATGAACAAATGCGTAAATGGCACGTGATTTTTAAATAATTTTTTTCTATGTGGAAAGTTAGTTAAGAATTAGTTGAGAACAAAAAAAATTTACGTGAATTGTGCTCATGAAAAATTATCCTGTCGATGTTTTGAAAAGTAAATTTTTAGAGAATAATTTATTAAAATCTATCAGTGATATATTAAATATATTAGAGATATTTTAACTTTAATGAATAGAATAAAATATCGATACACTGAAAAACAAAATTGTCAAATATTCATTGACTTCAGGAAAATAGCTATTTTTTCAATTTATTTCTGAAATGGATTAATTCCCTGAAAATTCTCATTAGGTTTTAATTGCGTCAATTATATTATTCTAGAATATGATGATGTTAATTATAATTTTGAGTCAACTCCTGCAATAATTATGAGCATTAAATAATTCATCGAAATTCTTTTCTCAAAAAAATCCAAAATTAAAAAAAACTAAATAATTATTAATAAAGTTCATTAAAGACCACATTAAAAATACTCATCCTCTAGAGTAATATAATTATCGTAATTTAAACACGTAACTCGGTTCCTGTAGCCAGTGATCAGACCCGAGAACTACAATTTTCAAAAACCAAATACGTCTCTGAAGTCAATGAATCTTTGGCAAATTTTTTTTTCCATTTGGAGATACATTAAAAAATTATTTATCAATGTCTCATTTAATTAAATTTCTCACATTTCTTCCTCTCATCAACATCAACAAATTATCCACCGGTTCAAAATCGATATGATCTACATATCTATATGACCCCATTCAAAATCTAGAAATCTATATATTGAATTATCGATAGGGATTGTCTCAATAATATAAAAACAATTTAACTATCAACTTTAATTATTTATTATCGCGTGCAGAAGGTATATCTTTCTGGTATGATGCCTCCAGACAGATCAAGTGACCAAAGATTTCACACTCTAGACCCATTTGACAAAAGGCTTTTGTTCATTAATTCCTTTCTCTTTCTTCTCTGGTTTTATTTATTAAAAACATTCTAAACATTTCGCTGCTGTTTGAAAAAAACTATAAAAACTATAACACACTGAGATGGACTGAAACCAGCTATAGACAGACAATTCATTTTTGTCCAGACACATCAATCACTCTCAACACTATATCTATAATATCCACAACTAATAAAAATTCCTGTGAAATCCAAATAATTAGATGGAGCAATTTCCCGCATCCGGTCTCCTCAATGAATTTAGGTGGCGCCTAGTTTAGTCAATAAAACCGAGTGGCTCCCGTGTAGGTGTCAACGGATGCAGTCAATTTTACGAACACGTCGCTCCACTGGATTGCATTGGGCGTCCTGTTTGATTAGAATTTAAGATGACTGTACGGGACACGAAAAGTTTCGTAAAATCAGTAAAATTACATTCGTGGGTGTCGCACGCTATATTACATCGTAAATGAGGAAATGAGACTTCTTATTTGGACTTCTTCCAGCCGCTGTTGTTATCCCAATCGCCTTTTATTTTTTATGGAAGCAAGTGCTCATCCTCAGGGGTAACCCTGTCATCTACTGTCATTGGCTAATAAATTTCCTCATGAATACCCCTCATTTGGTATTAGTAATTTTTTTGCATAAGTGAAAAACTGATTTCTGAAAATATTTGGAAAATTGGAGAGTCGACGAAGCAAGAAACTTACTTTTTCCAAATGTCCATTGACTCCAGAGAATTTTTTTTTTTTCAAAATTATATTTCTTGGGGATAATTACCCCCGATTACGCCCGGACCGACTTAGGTTTAAATTATGATAAACATATTACTCTAGAAGATGAGTATTTTCCACGTGACCTTGAATGAAATTCATTAATTGATAATTCTTGAACTTCATTGATAATTATTTAGTTATTTAGATAATTTTTTAGTTTTATTTATTTTATTTTATTTTTTTAGTTTAGATAATTATTTAGTTTTTCTGAAAGTCTGATTGTGTTGAGGGAAGAATTTTGATGAATTATTTAATGCTCATAATTATTGCAGGAGTTCACTCAAAATTATAATTAACATCATCATATTCCAGAATAATATAATTAACGTAATTAAAACCTAATGAAAATTCTCAGGGAATTACTCGATTTCAGAAATAAATTGAGAAATAAATATTTCCCTGAAGTGATTAGCTCTGACCCTTTTTACCCACGTGATAAGGGCTCTTGGGGGTGTTAGTACCTTCACACGTAAAGAAATTTGGATGAAAATTGAACCTCTAAAGGGTGAAGGGTGAGACACAATGGCAATCAACCACTTTTTAAGTCAAGTTTTGGTGGAAAGACTAGTGTTAGACTTAAGAGGGTAATTTTTCTGATAAAACTTTCGTCCCTCATGTCACCCCCTGGAGGTCTAATTTTTATTAACAGAAATAACGAGGGACAATCAAAGAAATATTTCTTCCAATAATACCAAAACAATATTTCCCTGAATCAATACAAATTCGTTTACTTCTGTTGTATTTCACAATTGAAATAATTCGCTTTTTAAAACTTTTTTTATTTTAATGAAAGTATTACAATATTGCAAAAGTGATCAGGATGGTAGTGATGATGCTCTGGGTGTTACAGGTCTATATATTATTTGTCAAAAATGCTTATTTTCTAAGAGATGTTCTGTCCTGCACTACGTTTAGGCATTTGCCTGCAATTAATGTGGAAAAATGCACTCATCAAGTTTATTTAAGAAATTGCAGATAGGAAAATTCAGATTAGGATATTTATTCGGAAAATCGTAGATAGACACTAAGAGCCCTTAAGTCTTCCCTTTTTGAAATTATGTAAGAACTAAAGTACTTAGGTTGCTATATAATAAATATTATTTACTAAGAATCGGTGCGTCTTCATATTTAGTTGCAAATACCGTTGATTACTTGTATAAAATAGTTGAAAGTAGTCTAGGTATCCAACACCTCGATTTATCAGTAGCCATTTCGATAAATTTATTGTATTAAAATACGACAACTTCCATCAAAATGAAAAACAATTAATTTCTTTCTAAAAAATATTTCTTCCCCACCATCCAAATAAATATTTTTCTGTTTCCCCCATTTTTTTTTTTGGCAAAAATTAAAAAAAAACAGAGAATATCGACAGCAACTGCTTAAACATAAATAATCCGTTTAATTATTACACATAAATTATTAATTAATTCCGTATTCACATTTTCAGACGGACTATTAAGTGGTCGTTACTCCTGGCGAAGTGAAGAAGACAGTTTGACCTGTCAACGAGGTGGTGGCACCCCGTCATCATGTGCGACCTCTACCTCCCAGAGTTTCCCATCTGAAACTGAAATCGATGGAGATCTGCGAATACCCAGCGATTCCCACAATTCATCAGGTCCCTATTCGTGTAAATTTTGTGATAAAACGTTTCCTAGTTTGAGTTGTTTGAAGAAACACGAACAGGTGAGTTAATAAAAACAATTTTGAGGCGAAGGAAGAAAGCACTTATTGAAAAAAAAAAAACGAACTGATGAATTCTCGAATTTATTGTACAGATGATTTCTTTTAATTCCTGAATCTAGACCCATGGCAATCAGATGCCATACAGATGCAGCTGGTGTGCAAGATTGTTCAAACACAAACGAAGTAGAGATCGCCACGTGAAACTGCACACTGGGGACAGAAGATATCGTTGTACCCACTGTGAAGCAGCATTTTCACGAAGGTAACTTCTAAATTCCCCCGAGAGTCAGTTCATCCCCTTGGCCCGCCCTTATGTCCTCCCGCCACATATTCAGAATGAAAATAAACCATTCAAAAATATGAAAAAATACTCCTCATGACTGAGTGGAGTAAATAATTGCAGATGTTCGATGGGACATTTCATTTTTTGTTGCCCAGAGGGAGGGTAATATATTATAAAAATTACCCCAGAATTACTTTTCTGTAATTTTGGAGGGAAATCAAGGGAAGGAAAATTAAATGGAATTTTTTTCGGAATGTTCTGGATTTTTTTATCGAAATTTTATGGGAAAAATTGAGGTACCGTCAGGTGATTTTTGGAGACATTTTTGTAATCAGTGGGGAAATTTAAGTAATTTTGGTCGGTAATTTTTACTGGATATTTTGCTGCGCAGTAATTCAGTTCAGGAAGATTTCTTGAGAATTCTTGAAAATTTATCAGAAAAACTTATTCTTTTAAAGGGTTTCGTAACGGACAAAAAATATAAACATTTTCTTTTGTTTATGCAACTGATTTTGGTTCGATATCCTAAACAACCCCTTTGCAACCCCTAATTTTCTGAAATTTTTAGCACAATTCCGTGGAATTCAATGTTTTTATTGAATTAATCATTAGACATGAAACAATAAGGAAGTTTTTCACACTTTGTAAAGATCCTTTATAGTTTGTTTATAAAAAATAAATGATTAAAAAAAGTATGACTACTTTCTGAAATTTAATTTAGTTGATACAGACTTTTGTATGATTTTTTAAAAACTTTACTGATGCAATTATTTGGAAAATTTGGCAACTAAAAATATTCCAACAAAAAAGTCTACATTTTCATGCTATAACATCTGAAAATGAATTACAAATTTTTCTTTCTGGGCCAAGAAAACGTGGTTTTCCCTTTGCTTCGATAATTCTTTAATATGAAGAAAAAAAGTGCTGAGACACTCGCAATCCGCCTAATTTCCCTAATTTTAATTATTCATTAATCGATTCAGTAACGAAGTGGTAAAACGAGAGAAGTTGACTTGTCTTTAAGTCCAGATTATTGGAAATGGAATAATTATAAATGATTTATACGTGTGAATCCCGTTTTATTCTTTTATTTTATACGCTGGAAGGCACAACCGTTCCCCTTCGTTTTCTTAAAGGAACTAAAAGACTAAAGAATTTTCTCTCATAAAAATGTCCTCCATCTCAAGTGGAAACACCAGAATAAAAGAAATACTAATCGCACAAACCCCTATTCAACTCATCTGTAAATTAATTTTTGATAAACATTCGAAATGTAAACTCCAATACAGATTTCAATAAATATCTCCGAATCTAAGAGAAATATCAAAATTTATCTCATAACATTAATTATAGTACTCAATTTTCTCCACAAAAAAGGTTCTAACAAAAATTTTGCTATCCCCCATAGCTACCGAGATATTCATTAAAAATCGATCATCATCCAAAAACGAATTATCTCATTTTACCACTTCACCACTGATTTCTCCAACAATAACTGACTTCACTTTCCTACTTCCAGCGATCACCTCAAGATTCACATGAAAACCCACGACAACCAGAAGCCGTACCACTGCGCTGAATGTTCCCGAGGCTACAACACAGCAGCAGCACTGACCTCCCACATGCAGTCCCACAAGAGGCTCTCCAGGACTCCCCATTACCAACGTTCTCTCCCAACGACCTCTCCCCCAGCCTTGGATTCCCCAGAGCTCCACCAGAAGCTCCAGAATTCCCCTCCCCTGCACCTCACCTGCATGTACTGCAGGGACACCTTCTCCACGATGGATCAGCTCCAGCTGCACGTGCAGACCCTCCACGAGACCTTCCTCTCCCTCCCCAGTCCCTCCTCCTCCCCCCCAGACGCATCTGATTGTCGAAGGTTCGAAGCGAAAGCAACAGACCTGGAAGACCTCACCTGCAGAGGATGTTCTGCCAACTTTAACAAACTGTCATCACTGCGAGAGCACCTGGTGTCAGCTCACAACGATGGATTCTCCGTCCTGACCTGTCCCGTGTACTCCCAACCCTGTTCATCAGCCACATCATACCCAGACCACTACTGCGAGACCAAGAGAATGCTGTCACGTCCGAAGAATCCAGAAGTTGAAAATTTCTACGACTCCCCGACCACCGAGAGCTACTCCCCAGGTACCCTCCTCTGCGGTCAATGTGGAGCAGCCCTGAAGGACTTTGAGTCCTTCAGATCTCATCTTGCTGGACATCTCTACGCCAATCAGCAGACATCAGTTGAAGTGAGCTGTCCCAAATGTGAGCTCAAGTTCCAACAGCAAGAGGACATGCTACTGCACCTGATGAAGCACTTCATGGGGCACATCCTGAAGAAGTTCAGCTGCAGTGCGTGTGATAAACTCTTCGGCAACTCCGAGTCCCTCCAAAAGCATCTGCTGGACACCCATGCCCATCATCTGTACAGATGTGAAATCTGTCGAGATATGTTTGATTCGATGGTGGGCATCCAGGTCCATTTTACCCTGAAACATTCCCAGGAAGTCAACTTGTATCCCTGCAATGCCTGCCGAGGTAATACTGGCCTGGATCCCATCGAAGGATTCAGAACGTCTGAAGAACTCCTGGATCATGTGAGGAATGTCCACGTACCAGATTCGAATTCTTCCAGCAATTCAGTCACAACTCATAGAGTTATTGGAAAATTTTTCAGATGCTGCTTCTGCGGAATCTTCTGTTCTTCAGATAACGATCTCCAGCATCATCTTGCCAGTCACTCTAAATGTCTCTTTAGATGTCCAATCTGTAGGAAAGGATTCTCCGTGGAATTCCTCCTCGACAAGCACATGGTGAGTGCTCACAATTTGACGGAGAGAACGGAGAATCAGGAAGGGAAGAGCTCTCTAAAAAGGAGAAAGTCCCAGGACTTTGTCAGTAATGTCAGCCACTACAAGAAGCCCATGACTAACTCAGTGATGCCAGCAGTGAGGACTCATCAGTGTGATCTCTGCGATCGTTCAGACTTCTCCAACGATTCTGAGCTCAAGGCTCACAAAAAACTTGTTCACAAGACGATCGCCACGAAAAACCAGAAATCGTCTTCTTCGTTCGTCTGCAGCTACTGCGGGGAGAGTCTCCACTCGCGGTTGGAACTGGAGTCTCACACCAGGGTCCATCATGCTCCTGTTGATCCTGGGAAAAGGTACAAGTGCAACATCTGCGATGAGGTATTTTCGTCTGGGAGCTTTCTGGCTGAGCACAAGCTCCAAAAACACTGCAAAATCCAGGCGAGTGACGTCTGCGTCGTCTGCAGGGCTACGCTCACAGGTGAAAGGGACTTCTTGGAGCACGTTCATAAGCACAGTCTGGAGGGTCTTGAAGGGCGGGAGGGCATCACGAGTCACGTGTCAGCTTATTGCGTTGTTTGCAGGCAGAGGCTCATCAGCGAGTTTGAGTGTCAGCTTCATGCGAAGTTCCATTTGCGGAGCGATGACGAGGACGAGGAGCGGATGGTGGGGAGGTGTTGTATCTGTCTGAGGCAGATGGGGGAGAGGGAGATGGTCAATCTGCCGTCGAAGGAGGTGGGGGGAGGGATGGGCCTGAAGGTCTGCACCACGTGCTTCTCGAGACACTCACGAGGGCTTCCGATCTTGACGAGTCATTACGAGGATGGACAGGAGGAGGAAGACAGGGTACGGGTTAATGAGGAGGACGAGGACAACTGCAGTTCGAAGGTGGGTGAATCAGGGATCAGATGTCCTTGTGGAGGGTGTGTCAAAAGCCAACGGTCAAAGAGAAGAGGAAGATCAAGGGAATGATTGTGAATCGAAAAGTTTTTTGGAACTTTTGGATCGCAAACACTTTTTTCAAATTCGATTCTCGCATTCGATCGATCGTCGGTTGATCGTGATTGTGAATCGAAAAGTTTTTTGGAACTTTTTGATCGCAAACACTTTTTTCAAATTCGATTCTCGCATTCGATCGATCGTCGGTTGATCGTTGGGTGAAGACAGGATAAGTGGTTAGTCGATTCGTGGTTGAACATTGGTCGAATGTTATTGGATCGATAATCGAACAATCGACCGCAATCGATTAGCTGTCGAGTGAGTGCCCAAGTGGTGCCTTGGTTCGAGGGATCGATTAGGGGATCGTTGGAGTGAGCGACGATTGCTCTACTTGGATGAATCATTAATGTATAAATTCAGAGATTATTGCCTCTGGTCCATATTATAGATGATAATTAGTAGGGTATTTATGGGTCTTAATTAATTAAGGCCCAACTCTGTTCAGGAATTGAATCGAAACGATTTAACTCGATGAGTGGTCGATCGTTAATCGATGCTAGTGTCATCGCGGCTGCGGTGTTGATGCCGGTTGGGCCTTTGATTTTTCACTAATCGATTATCGATTGTTAAATGATCGATTATGACCGTGACATAATCGATTATCTTCATGAAATCCAGGATATTCGATTAGTGACTCGTGCCGCTTTTTGTATAGGAACTGCGGGATAATCGATCAGTCGGTAATCGAGTGCTGGTCGATAAGCAGTCGATTGCTAATCGATTGCCACTCGACGAGTGATCGATCCCCAGTTAATGTTCCCTCGCTGTTCGATTGATCGACTGAGGATCGATTACAACCAAGAGTTCGATTGAGGATCGATTACAATCGAGAGCAATCAAAGAGCTCTCGATTGTAAAATCGATCGATTAAAATCGAACAGCTCTCGATTTTAATCGATCCTCAGTCGCGCAATCGAACAGCTCTCGACTGTTCGATTGCTGTTCGATTGATCTCGATTGTAATCGATCCTCAGTCGATCAATCGAACAGCGAGGGAACATTGACTGAGGATCGACCACTCAATTTGTCAGGATAATGTAATGAAAAATAACTTTTTTTTTTGTTTCCAGGAACAAAATAATTCGATCCATTCGTATGGCTGTCCGCACTGTAGTCTAAAGTTCACCAGCAGAAATGAACTCGAACATCACATTTCGATACACGATGACAAAGACACATCAAAAGACACTTCAAACATTGTGATTGTTAAAGAGGAAATTATTGTTAATACTGGAGGAGATCAAAGTGAGGAGAGGAGTGATCACATGGAAGTCAGTGATTTATCAGTGAACGATCAAGTTAATTAATTTTTAATATTAAAAAGTGGAGGGGGAACTTAATATATCGTTTTGGGACTAGAAAAATGTGCACTCGATCGAGGCAAAACATATTCTTTTTGGGAAATTCTCTCGCTCGATGTATATTTATTCTTTATTAATTATTTTTGTTGATGACCGATACTTTATGGTCACGTAATTTTGTAAAAAATGTGAATCACTAGAGAACGCTTCCGTCTAATTGCCCATCATGGGGTGGAAAAAGATTAATGTGGTAAATTAGTTGTAAATAAAGGAATGATTTTTATTATCGAATTTATGGAGGTTGTCGACTGAGCCCAATCACAAATATAATTTTAGATCAGACTGGGATTAATAAAATAATTGAATTCTTGATTAACGTATGAAATATTTATTAGAGTCGATCAGATTCTTCTCGATATTGGCTTATTATTCATCTTCGTAGAGGAGAAATTCTTTTGATATATTCGACTGTGCAATTTCATGGAATCGAATTGTCTGAGGTAAATTTTTTATTCTTATTATTGAAGAATGTCATCTGCGATTTTTATTTAAAAGTTAATTACTTCCGATGGAAATATTCCACCTTTTTAAATATTCAAAAGGTTCAGGGGATTAATTTATTTAACAGGTACTTCGCTCATGGTTTTGACAGAAATTTGGATGACTATGAAAATATTTAAATCTGTTAGTTCCATCGCAATTGACAATTATCATTTAATTACATTCAAATATATAAAAAATAATTAGAGTACTTTGATTTTGGGGGATGAACCTTTCCCTCGTGCCAAGAACTTTATTTTTCTTCAACAAATTTTTTTTTATCGGCTAGAACTTTTATTTATTGCTCTGTTTTATTTCTATTTATTTTTCAAAAATTTTCAATTTTCACAAAACTTTTTTTTTCCACATTTTTTAGAAAAATTTATTTTTGGATTTTTGTAGCAGATTCAGCAGTTGTTGGGGTAAAAATTAAAGTTATCATTAAAATGTTGTTAACAATCGCTATTGTTGATAGTATTTTCTGACCTAGGGATGAAAAATAAGGATCCCTTCTCCGGTGCTGCATTATCAGCTGAGTCGAAGGGCAGGTTGTTAAGTACGAGGGTAGGAATCTTTTATTTTACTTCACTAGAGATTTTTAAGTTCCTGATTTAGGGTGAATTAGCCGGAAAGGGAGTAAAAAGGGCCGGATATACAAAACAAAATTTTGATTATACGAGTTAGAGCTTTAACATTGGGTGGAGAAGGGCCCTTTAACTTTGTTTCAGGTATTAAGGACCTCCCTGGGCCCAATCGCTTTTATCAGCAGAAGGTTGGTAATATAGTAACCGATTTTACTGACATGAGTTTTCGGGGATTACCACTGTTTTTTCAGTGATGAAGGGTGAATATGGTCCGACCTAAGAGCGGGTAAGGGGGTGGCTACGGTGGTATTAATTCCGAGTTGATTAAAATAGCTTTTACCTTTTTAATAAATTAAAAAATTAAATAAATTAAAAGATTATCGAAAAGTGCACCAAAATTTTAGATAACGATATCACATTTAGAACAGTAATTTTTTTCTTAATTTAATTATTTCTTCATTCAATTTAATTTAATTAGTTTTTCCGTATTTAGCTATCATTTTGTTTTTCAAAAAAAGTTCAAAAGTCAGAATTTAACCCAGTGTTTTATGGAAATATCAATATTTCCGCTGTATTTAAAGATTAAAATTTAAATTCTTGATCATTGAGCGCAAAAAATCTGAAGAATTGTTTAACAATTCGTAACAGATAATCTACCGTTTGGCAAACGAGTTCAATAATTTATTTGTAAAGAGGAAATGTTTATAAAAATATAATTTCTTTTCGAAATTTAATTCGGACAATAGTGACTATATAGGAATTTTTTGAATTACACTCCTGCTATTGATTTAAAAATTTCCAAACTGAAAAAGTTTAAAACCAGCGCAGCCGGTCGGTAAGTTACCGACCCGATGCAAATTCTGATCATAACTATTATTTTTTTCTGAACTACCAAACAAAAGTTGTTCTGATTTGAAGGAGAATATTTCAACCAACACTAACATCTAGAAAATCCATATAAATTAACTCAATAGTTAATAAAAATATCTAATAATATCAGATCATAACATCAGGTAAATAGATCATAAAAACAATAATATTAGAATAAAAAAACCATCTGAAAAAAAAAAAATTTCCAATGACATTTGGTTCGAACAATTAAATGTCAAAAACCTCATCCAAAATTCGCAGTAAATTGTTGTCAGAAGAAAATTTCGTTGGTAAAATTATATTTTACTCTACCCCATTACTTATTCCCAATTAAATCATCAAATTAATAACATTAGTCCTTGGACTAATCTTAATCTTCACATTCACCCCATCTGAGTCGCTTCATATTTCTGAACAAAATTAAACCTAAAAGAAATATCACGTTGAGTTCCATTCGTTCCTTATCACCTCCATCAAAAACCGCTCCACATAACGATCTCAAAATTCGATTCCCGCATTATCACTCACTCCAGCGGAGCCCTAAAAAATTATTTTAAAAGGTTCACTATCGATAATCCCTCGAGATAATCTATAAACTAAAAAGATACAATTCAACCCTCCCCTGGCGACGAAATTACCATTCCGTCAATCACCACATCAGATTGAATTCAAAGCAGGAACCAATCACCTCAAAAAAAATCACTTCCCCCCCATTTCCACCCCCAGCAAAACCTCTCGATAATCATCTCCAACCCCATCCCCATCTCCCTCCCCAAACAAACCAAAAAAAAAAAAAGAAAACCCACCCACCCGCTTCCCTCATTACCCCGCCCCTCCCCTTTATCCCCCATCTTTAATAACCAATAAACCCCCAAAAATTCTCTATCTTAATTGAATCACGAGTGGCATCAAGTGCAGTAATCGTCTTCTTATCATAAAACTTCTCGCCCACAACTCCAACTCCCAATCCCGAAAAGCCCCCGGCGACGAAAAAAAAAAAATTCTCAAAATTGTTTTTCCCTTCGTTTCCCCATTTTTCCCCCCTCCTCACCTCCCCCACCCTGCGCGGTACGTTCGACTTTTCTGTTCTCGATTTCGTCGACATTAGCCCGTTATCTTAATCTACGATCACAGCAACACCAATAACATGAGACACATATATCGCTCCCCACATCCTGATGAAGAAAAAAAAAATTTATCAGAGGGAAATAGAGGTACTTGAGTACCAGGGGATGACAGAGACAGGGATGAAGTTGGGCTGAACACTCTGGGCCAGGACGTTTACGTACAACGGCTTTTCTCTCGTCCTCTTTCATCCCTCCGACCATCCACCAGTTTGCATCGGTGGGGCTGTGGGCGATAGTCGAGTATAGGGTATATACAACCCCTGGTATGGTAGATTCTAAAATAGTGGGGGTGAGGGGGGGGGTGGAGAGGGAAAAAGGATAGATTTGAGTGGAAATGGCCCGGGCGCAAGCGCTCGACAGGATCGATGCCTTCCAACTACCGCTGTACAAAGCTAACACTCTCGGGGGGCGCACGATCAGTTCACCCTTAACTGTTGGTATGTGATAATGTGATTAATTTTTTTTTTTACAATCTTTTTTTAAGTCATTATTATTCCAGGAAATGTTTGGCGATTTTTTTTTTATTGTGAATTGTGAAGTTTATTTTTTTTTATTTTGTGGTGGTGAAGGGGTAGTTCGCGGGCTAAATGTTGTTTCGTAGATTTTAAATTCGGGGGATGTTTAGTTATGAATTTTAGGGAATTGTTTTTTTTTTTTTAGTTGAAGTTGTCTTTATTTCAGTTGTCCGGTTTCGCGGGGGATTGGGGGGAGGAGGAAGGGGTGGTTTGGGGGTAGATGAGAGTTTTGAAGTGCGAAGAAATTTTTTTTTTCGGTTCAGTGTCGGGGATGGAATTTCGGGTCTGAGGAGACAAGGGAAGAGTTGGGGTGGATTACCAGATGGTCCAGGGGTGGTTTGGAGGCGAGGGGGTTCTCCTGGTGACATCAAATAACAGGAGGATGAGAGATTATTTAGTGATTTTGGGGTGTTTTTGATGGGGGAGCGACGTGACTTTTGATTTTAGGAAATTTCTAGGTGCGATGAGGGGGTGAGGGGGTTGGAAAGTTTTTATTGATGGGGATGCTGGGTTAGACGCCTTTCGGGGGTTCATATTGATGACTCGGTTTTTATCATGTGAAATTGACTGAGGGGATTTCGCCGGGGATTAACATTTTTTGGTTTCATCCCCCAGTTTGAAGCGATTTTTTTAGTGTTGAACCGGTTCAATTTACTAATTAAAAAACCGCCATTAGCGGTGATGAATAATTCATAGAACCGTGAAATTATTCCCATTCAGTTTCACTAATGAACAAATTTTTGTGATTTTAATTGCAATTGTTAATCAGTTAGGGGGTGAGAAATGAACAAATTTCATTTCGATCTGATTTCGGGGAAATTCTGGCCTTTCAAAGGGCGGGTAAATGGTGACTTTTGGTCGTGAAATGGTGGGGTAAATTTGGCAATTCATTAGGGTTTGAAAAACCATCAATTATCCACCCCAACAATTTCCACAAAAGTGAGGCATAAAAAAAGTTCTTTTCTCCCCAACTGTACAGTGATAATGTAACAGATAAAGTGTTGGACACTCTCGCACATCGGTTTTTACCCCCTTTAATCTCTCCATGAGATCTGAAATAATTGTTTTTTACTTTAGTAAAGTGCTTTCAGGGGTAATTTTTTTTTTTTACCTCCAATGTCTAAAATGGAGTGATGAATGATGGAGCAGTTGTGGGAATATTGAACGAGGACTCATGGAAGGGACAAAGAGGACGAAAAATCCATCACCAAAAAATCAAAATGACCACGAAATTGAGTTAAATAACTGAGGAATTGAAATGTGAATTGTGGGGTTTGAGAGGACGTTTTTTTTCATTTTTCATTTTTCGATAAAAATAAAACGCCCGGCGATTGGAAATTCCGGGGAGGGGTAGATGCGAGGGCTTTTTTTTCTGAGTCTTTTTTTATGACTGATGGAGTAGTCGATTTAATAGTGGAAACGCCGCCATTGCTGGAGTGGAAAAGCGGAAAGAAGAGGAGAAGAAAAGCTACCCCTCGCACTTCACAGACCCGATATCACCCTTGGGAGTGAGCTAACCGTTTGAAATAGTGTACGTGTGTGTGCAACAAGTTAGGAAAGAGAACTGACGTCAACTTGGATGAAATCGAATCCACAATGTGACATGGATGTCCTAGCTATATTCTGCATACTTATTGCTACTGTCCTCTATTATAATACATTTTATGCTGGGTTCGTCTACGATGACAGGTAATTTACTTAATTTAGGGTTGGAGAATTTTATTTTGGTATTTGTCGAGGGAAAAATGTTTTGTTAAATTTATTTATTTGTATTCTTCACTGGTTTTCAAGATTTTTTAATGTGTGAAGGCCTTTCCGGACTAAACCAACGAATTTTTTTTATTTAATATTCAGTGCTTTGTTGTCGAAATTTTGACTATTGTTTACTGGACGTCTATTAAATAATAGAATTTTTCTCTTTGGATTCTATTATTTATTTTAGTACATTTTATGCTGGGTTGAACTATTATGACAGGTAATTTACTTAATTTAGGGTTGGAGAATTTTTTTTTGTATTTGTCGAGGGATAAATGTTTTGTTAAATTCATTTATTTGTATTTTTCACTGATTTTCAAGATTTTTTAAAGTGTGAAATCCTTTCAGGACCAAAACAAACGAATTTTATTTATTTAATACTCAGAACTTTTTTGTCGAAATTGTAGCTATTGTTTACTGGACGCTTAGTAAATAATAGAATTTTGTTCTGTGGATTCTATTATTTATTTTAGTACATTATACATAGGCTGGGTTCGACTATGATGACAGGTAATTAACTTAATTTAGGGGCGGAGAATTTTATTTTGATATTTTTCAAGAGAAAATATTTTGTAAAATACATCCCCTTGTTTTTTTTTACCGATTTTCACGGTTTTTTGGTGGAAAGTTTCCGAGTTAGTTAGAGACAATTGGAAGTTGAGGTAATTGCGGATAATTAGAGACATATGGTAGCATTTCCGGACCAGAAAAACTATTTTTATGTGGCAAATACTCAGAGCTTTTCTGTTGAAATTTTAGGGGTTTTTTACTCGAGGTCTATTGGGGTATAAATTTAAAACAATTTACACTGCGAATTTTGAGTTCTATTATTTATTATGATACATTTTATGTTGAATTAGTCTATGATAACAAGTAATTCAATTAATTTATGAGTGGACTATTTCATTTTGGATTTTTCTAAGGAGAAATATTTTTCAGCAAATGATTTTTTTTTTTGCACTAATCTCATTAAAAATAATATCATATGAACTCAGAATTTTAATTATTATATCGAAAGACATCTGACAGAATAGAAAGAACAAATCAAAATTTTTCTAGATTAAAAATTTCATTTTTTCTCTCGCAGTCCTCTCATTTGTTGCTTCTATCAAAATGAATAAAAAGTTATATAAAAAGTTATCATTCAAGACCTGCTATAAAAGCAATACCAGTGCAATGATTTATGTGAAGAAGAACATTAACTTTTATGTGAGCAATTCCATGGAGAGTCGTTTAATTATTCAGCCCCAAAGTTTCCGATTTTTCTCAATTTTTGATGTTCTGATACCTCCACTGGTATCGATAATCTGGTGGGAAATTCCAAATTGATGGATTTTCCGTGCAGACAGAGGGGATTGAATAATAGAAAATTGACGAGCTGAAAGTCGAGAAAAAAAACCGATAAATTTTGTTAATACAAATTATTGAACATTTTTCTATCAAATTTCACAACGAAGGCAACACACATTTTTATAATTTTATTTTACATTATATCTTTTATTTTATTTATTCATTAACTTTTTTATATTTTCATATTTTATTTATTTATTTATTATTATATTATATAATTTAATATTATATCGTCTTAACAATATTATATTAAAATAATATATTAAAATAGTATATTAAAATAATTCAAATAATAACATTTGCATATATATTCAGTTTTGCTTAAATTTGTTTATAATATTCTACAAAAAACCTAACTCTATGAAATAGATCGATACCAACAAATCACAAAACGTTAAACTGTTTTTTTATAATAGAAGAATTTTTATTGTTATAAATCAGAAGTTTAAAACAATCAGGAGTTCGAGTCTATATGAGGGCAGACATGTGAGGGCTACTTTTAGCGTCATTAGTCGCTTTCTTTTTTTTCTTGATGTTATCAACTCTATTGTTGGTAAATTTGGACAATAATTCGTTGTAATTTCCCATTATTGTGGCAGACATAGACCCGGGAGCACATCCTGGCGGGTGGTCAGAGGAAAATATTGAGCATTTTAACGAAAAAGATTCATAATAAAGATTAAATAATTCGGGTGCGACCTGACTCACGTCAAATGTTACGCTCACGTCAAATATTAATCTTTAATATTACGAGACTGAACGCTGAGTGTAATTATGAAAATCATGACTGAAAATTTGAATATTAAGTGAGTTCTGAATTCAAATGAGCCACCGTAAAAGGTTGTAAACCAATGAGAAATCAGCGTGAGAGACTTTCGAGATATCGATGGTATTTATTTATCCTTTTTACAATAGAAAAATTTGAAATTTGAAAATTAAGGGAGTTCTGAAGTCAAATGAGCCGCTTTAAGAGGCTGTAAACCAATGACAAATCAGTGTGACAGACTTTCGAGATATTGATAGTATCGATTTCTCCTTTTTACAAGACTAAGAGCTATAACCAAACTAAATAAGAGCTTGAAATATTTTTTGTCTAAAGAATTTACGCATTTTTTATCTAAAAATTTATTCTCCAAACAAATATTGATGTTAATTAATTTTGATTTCCCTCTAAAATAATTAGCATTCATTGCGAATTAATAATCAACTGGAGGTGTATTACTTACTCCTCTTATTGTCATTCACTGCGTAATTACAAAAACACAATTTTAAATTTATAGTTTTTTCGTGTTGTTGGTCGCTCCCGAATTTCGATGCAGCGAAGTGGGTGCGACCCGTTGGGGTCAGACTATGAACTCCTGATTCTCCTATTCCGCATACTAATTCAATAGAAATCATTAGCAAAGAGCAGTATCAACAATAATATTACACTTCATGACAACAGAAGTTAATTTTTCCAGCAAAAACCAAGTTTAAACATTCAAATAATTATAAATAAATAGACGAGAGTTGATCCCACCTAAATCCTTATCATATTCATAATCAGCGAATTCTTAAATCCTGATTCCAACGAAAAACCTATTGAGTAAAAAAAATTTGGAGATTTTTCAGTAAAAAAATTTTAAACAGAAAATCTCCAAATTTTTATTTCTTTCGCGGAAAAACCACTGAACCGATTTTTCCTCAATCTAATTATCACTGAGTCACCTGAAGACCTAACGATCGTACATAATTCATTAGTAATAAATTGTTAACGAACATTTCCGTACACACATACACACATCTTGGAAAATGGTCTGTAAAAGTTGTAGTGACCTTGATGAAGATATGACAGAGAATCGAGATACGATTTCTGGGTGATTAGGGTAATTACTCAGTATCGGGAAAATAATAACTGATCCACTGACATGACGTTTGCTCTGGGACTTAATGAAATCAGATTTCTGGCGCTTGAGTTGTAACCTCGCCCCGAGAAAATTGGAAGAATTAATAAGGACGTCAGGCGTCAATCAGTGGAAATTAATCGAACATTATTAGCGGCATCCGTTCATCGGTTTCTATTAATAGAAAATATGGAAATCTTCACAGCATTTCGAATGTTCCAAATTTTGGAGTTAACTCATGAAAATTACTAAGGTAACTGATCGGTAAATTCCTCTAACAGAAATTAAATGTCATATAGTCATGTCATCCCCGACCGAATTAATTAATAATGATAAATCAATTAGAAGCTTTATTAACTGGTTTCGTACTTTGGAAATTCCAATAAAGTTGTGTCATTACTCATTGTAGGAAATTGAATGGTGTTATTGCAATTGCAATTAAATTAGTTTAATTAATTGCTCCATTTTTTTCATGAATTTCTTTTTACAACATACGAATTACCGCAGTTTTATTTGCAGTTTTAGTCACATCATACATCACAGATTGAATGGTTCAATTTTTCTCTGGATTTTCACAATAAATATTTCAATATCAACAAACGAATGCCATTTTTAACAATTTCATTTATGCTCTGAACTTTCCGATAATCCGATGCTATCATTATGGAATTATTAAAATTCTTGTCCACTACGTCATTCATTCCAATTTTTTCATGAATTTCTTTTTGCAAAATACGAATTACCGCATTTTTATTCGCAGTTTACAGTTTTAGTCACATCGTACATCACAAAATTAGTCGTTTCATTTTTTTCCGGATTTTTACAATAAATATTCCACCAGCAAAAAATCGATCCAAACTAAAAATAGAATAAAAATTGAATGCAGTAATTTTAAACAACTTCATTCATCCTCTGAACTTCCCACACAACAATGATTCGAGTCTATCGTTATCGAATTGTCAGAATTCCTATCGACTTCGTCGATCATTCCCAGTTTTTCAAATTTTTTTGACGAATATTCGTGTTTTGGGGAGTCGTTTGTAGTCTATTGTTTGAAACTACGAAACGTCAAAAATTTTTTTCTCACTTTTTGCCTTTCAGACGAGCAATTTTAACGAATCCCGATCTACTTCCAAACTCCCCATGGTTTCCACTGTTGGAAAATGATTTTTGGGGCACACCATTACGTGACAGTGAGTCCCATGGGAGCTACAGGCCCCTCTGCGTTGCGACATTTCGACTGAATCATCTTCTCGGTGGGCTCAATCCTCGGGGATATCATCTTGTCAACATTGGGTTACATGCTGGATGCACCGGCCTCGTTGTGAGGGTGGCCAGGACTGTGAGTAATCGCCCAGTTGAACCGTTAATATAATTCGTTAATTAATGTTGTTTGGCTGAACAAAAAGCATTTTTTGTTCATTTTTTAAAGTGACGATAGCCACAATTTTTCGCCACTTGCATTGTCTTCAATGTTCATGAAAAAATGATCGAGAAGTTTGTTAATTAATAAGTCTCTGGATAAACACTCAGTTTGTAAATTTTAGTTTATGAATTTTAATGAAAATTAGAGCTAAATGTCGACTAAAATCTCTTTTTGAATCAATTTTTTTGGGTTCAGTCGACATCGCTCTTGAAAAATTTAATCAGTGGAAAATTCCGGTTTAAACCATTTTATTTATTTAAAACGAAAGTCACTAAATTTATCCCAAGATTCAAATCATCTCTGAAAAGATTAATTTTGAAAAAAATTCGCATAAATTGGTTTTACTGCTTCGTTATTGAATTAACGATCAACAATTAGAACTTCTAATTGGCTCATTCCCCTCCCTTATTTCTTAATTGAAATGGTTAACAAAAAAATTGCGGACATAATGAATAATTAACTAAAAAATATACCCTAACACACAGTCCATTTTCGTCGAGAATAAAAAATTAACAAAATCAATACATGGAAAAACGAATTGTTCTAAAAATTGAATCACAATAAAAAATAAAACTTTCCACTAAAAATTTTCTACATTTTTCAATTTTTCTTCATCCCCAGCTAACTCCATGATTATAGAATATAAATTAAATACATCCAAAATTTTTACATTAAAAAATCGACAAACTGCAAGAAATGATCGACATAAATTAAAAAAAATATATTTCTTCCAAATTCCTGAGTCAAAATACATAAATCGTAAAACGATTGTCAAACTGTGGTCCCCAGAGTCGACATTGTGCCGAAATGATCACAAAAAATGAATAATTAAATAATAAATAAATAAACAAATAATTCCCCAAAGTCCTGAGCTTCAGAGGTAACAGAAATAAACAAACAATTCAATAATTCAATGCTTTTTTACCCTCCAGAAAAGGTCTGGCATTTTTTTTTTGACTTTTCCCTAATGATTCTGTCGACATCAAGTCATCATCATCGCCAAAATCATCCCATTGCCCTAATCACCCCAACAACACTTCCCTTCAACACCCAATAATCACCCAATTACCGAGACTTATGTTTCTTCCCCTCGGAACCAATTAATCCCCATTGCGCCCCAACAAACGTAAAAACGAAAATAACATTTCAGGTAATACCAGGACGATGGTTATCGCACGCGATCACGGGTCTGTTGTTCGCTGTCCATCCAATTCACAGTGAAGCTGTTGCTGGTATTGTTGGACGTGCTGATTTGCTCGCCTGTTTTCTAACGCTCGCCTGTTTTCTAACCTACGTTGCACACTGCGATCAAACTCGTTCACCACTGATGCTCTTCATAGCCCTGACGTCGTCATTGCTAGCTGCACTTGCCAAGGAAACTGGAATATCCTCACTTGCTCTCTGTTTACTCTGGGAATATAGTCATGGAGAGTCAAATACGCAAAAGGTAAATATTACTTTTGATCGGAGCCGGTGGTGGTTGTCGTTCCACTTCTAGTTCTAACTCCTGGTGTGTACAGTCACTGAATAAATATGTTGTTAGGTAAACGCATGACACACCCTTTGATATGGATGATACTTGTCTGAATTGAGTTTATTAGGGGAGAAGAGCACTTTGGGGTGAATTTTGGAGGACAGTTGCATGTCTCGGGAATTAATGAGCTTGGGGGTAATAGGGATTTTTCAATGGAATTAATGGAATTAAGGACCTTCCAGAGAGCTCGAGTGACTAAATTTGTTTTTATAATCAAAGCCAATGTAATTTTTTTATTTTTGTGAAACACAATTTCTGACAGATCGGGGTCATAGAGTTTCGTGGTTATTAGACACGTTAATTTCATCAATTTCAGAGGTAACAGGGTTTTTTTCAATAAGAAATTGATAGAATTAAGGACCTTCTAGAGAGCTCGAGTGACTAAATTTGTTTTTATAATCAAAGCCAATGTAATTTTTTTTATTTTTGTGAAACACAATTTCTGATAGATCGGGGTCATAGAGTTTCGTGGTGATTAGACACGTTAATTTCATCAACTGCAGAGGTAACAGGGTTTTTTTTTCAATAAAAAAATGATAGAATTAAGGACCTTCCAGAGAGCTCAGGTGACTAAATTTGTGTTTATAATCAGTCAATGTAATTTTTTTATTTTTATGAAACCTAATTTCTGACAGGTCGGGATGACAGATTTTCGTAGAGATTAGACAAGTCAACTTCATCAACTTCAAGAGTAATAGGGATTTTTTCCAATGAAATTAATGGGATTAAGGACCTTCCAGAGGGTCAGGTGACCAAATTTGTTTTTTACAATCACCGCCAATATAATTTTTTTATTTTGACAAAACCCAATTCCTGGCATGTTGGCATCACAACTGAATATCGAAAGCTGAGCTTCATCGAAATTAAAAAATTACTTTGTCGGTAATTAGAAAAGTTAATTTGGCCACCGGAAGCCTCTGGAAGACGCCCCTCAAAGACTAGTTTATTGATTGAGAGAATGAGGGAAAGAGTTTCAATCTTATGTTCTGAAGAGTTCAAATTGTTATAAAAAATTTGGGTTAATATTGTTTAGAAGGTAACAAACAGATAGATTTGCAGAAAACATCAAATAATTTTATCAAATCGGATTTAAGAACAGGAATTTCACAAATTATCGGAATTATCGAATTTTTCAATGATAAAACTAAATTCTTAATAAAAAATATCTATTTTAATTTGTTCACAGCAGAAATTTGTATACCACATGCGATACTTGTTTGAATTGGGTTTATTAGGGAGAGAAAAGTGCCTTATAACAGATTTAGGGCGGGGTAATCCGATTTACCAGTGGCTTTAGGGAACTTATTGATACTAATAAATATTGAAATCGAAGGACGAACACATGGGGGAAGGATTCTGAACGGAAATACCTATTTATTTGCTTCATAAAAATGTTTCGGTGGCGCATGAAAGACAACATTTAGAGAAGCCCGTCTTTAAATAAATAAAACTCATCAATATGTCAGTTTCAGCATTAATTTCATCACTAAAACTCTTTGTGACGCATCTCAAAAACGCTCACACTGAACTAACACAATAATAAGCTTATTACTAAAGAGGTTCATTATCCCATTCCTCATCACCTCAATTAGAATTAATTAAAGTGCGAAATCAATACTATCGCATATCTCTTATTTTATGAAATATTAATACCGGAAGTCTCGTGGAAGTACAATCAAAACAAACGAAAATTACGCCTTTGTTATTAACCCAGAATGAAATGAAACAAATAATCAGACAAACAATTAAACAAATAATGCGACAAATAACGAAACAACACTAAATTCAAATCGATAACAAACTCCCAACTATTCACAAAAAATTAAATTACAAATAAAAAAAAATTGTCCCTTCCCCCATCTTTGTTCCATTTCAAAAGAAATTTAATTAATTCCCCCCCCCCTCCCCCTCCCTCTCTGATTTGGTAGATTCTGGGTCACATTCGTTCAAACTTATTATTTCTCCCCACTTTAATAATTCACTTTGACCCTCAACGTCATCTCAAGCCCATAGTACCAACTTATTTATCAACTTTCCACCCCATGTGCTCAGCAATAAATTCCCACCCTCCCCCTTAATAGCAGTCTCCTCCAATAAGCACCACTCCCACCCCTCTCAAAGAAAAGGAAAAAAAAGTCCAACATTTCTCACTTCCAGGAACGTGAAAGGACCTGGCCACGCAACCGTAGCGTGGGAATTCTGTGGAGTGGCCTATTCCTGACGATCCTTGGAAGAATAAAAATTGGAAACGCAACCCCGGAGTTTGCCAGTGCGGATAATCCAACAGCACGTCATCCCTCCCGATTGACCAGGACCCTGACATTCCTGTACCTACCAGCAGCGAGTCTCCGAATGTTTTTATGCCCCAGTACATTGAGTTTTGACTGGTCAATGGACACAATTCCAAGGATAATATCCCTGACAGATCCAAGAAATTTGGAGTCCTTTTGCCTGTACGTGGTGCTGGTGACAGCGGGTCTGTGGACTGTCCAGCAGTCCAGGATTGAGATTTACGTGAGAAATCGAACGATGGAGAAGACAGGATCACTCGTCAGGGCGTCTTCCAGGTGCTCAGTCTGCGATAATCGAAAAATTGGGGGATGTCATACTGAGGGATGCAGAGTTGCCAATAACAACAATAACAGTGACAGCGTTGACTGCTGCTGTTCATTGAAACCGAGTCCTGCACATGCTGAACCTGTTGCCAGATTTGGAAGGACTAAGTCAGTGACAATTGTCATCATATCGTTGGGCTTCTTGGCGCTGCCGTTCATTCCTGCTAGCAATCTTTTCTTTTATGTTGGCTTCGTCATCGCTGAGAGGATTCTGTACCTCCCGAGTGTTGGAGCTTGTCTGTCGATAGGAGCCAGTGTTGCTGAGACTTACAGGATCGTCAGACATGGATCCAGGACTTGTGGAAGGCTTATTCTGGGGGTCACCATGGTTCTCCTATTTTTTATGGCTGCGAAGACTCTCAGGAGGAACATGGATTGGCACGATGAGGAAAGCCTCTATCGATCTGCTCTGCATGTCAATCCACCGAAGGGTGAGTTGAGTTAGGGTTTCTGGGGGGACTTCGGGGAAATCCTAATTCTCTTCGCATTATTTAATGCTTGAAGGAGGTTATCGCATACTCTGGGCTTCATTGAGCAAGAATGATGACTTTAAAAAATTGTTTTCATAATTAGATAGTGAATTTGATTGGAAAAAAAAGCGATGAAAAAAATTCAGAAGTTTTAAATATTTGTTTCAGTGTATTGTACCACAGTCAATGAATACTTATATTTAATTTATCTTTTATTATCACTAAATTATTGATTCCGTCGTTGATGTTCAAAACGTAATGAACTTAATGTAATTAAAAAATGGAAAAATACTTTTAAAAATAAGATAAATCCATTAAAATTTATTTTGAATTGAAAATAGTTAAAAGACATGAAAAAAATGGCAGGATAATGTCAACAAAAAATAACTGAAGTTAAGTAAAAATCCATAGAAATATATTAGTAGTAAAAATTAATAGAATTAATTAAAACGGCGGGAAAAAAATTATTTCTGTCGAATAGACTCGATGCTTGACCTGTTTCATTATCAAAAAGAAACCCTTTAAATTTCGCAATTAACCGATAAAAAAATCTCAAATAAATTTGCAACTCACCACGATAAAATATGTCATCATCTCCACTTATTTTAAAAATATCTTCCATCTTATTTTCCAGCATACGGAAATCTTGGTGGTATACTCAGCAGCCAAGGGCGATTTGCTGAAGCGGAAGAAGCATTTATCCAGGCCCTCCGTTATCGACCTAATATGGCTGACGTACACTACAATTTGTGAGTCATTTTATTTTATATATTTTCCACCCTCTGCGGAATATTTATTCCACGAAGAAACTGTGGTGGGATACATTTTTCATATTTTCTTACTCTGTTACTTATTTATTTTTATTCAGGGGAATTCTGCACCAGGCGAGGAGGAATTATGACGAGGCCATATTGAGTTACCAACGAGCTATTAATTTTCGACCTTCTTTAATACGTGAGTTGAAAGACAATATTTATGTGGTTTTGTCTGATGACATTCTTAGTAGCATTCGCCTTGGCATTTATCAAGAATTCAAAGTGAAAACATCATGAGATTTCTAATAATACGATTCGGTATAAGAAATTGTATTTTCCCTCATCGAATCCTTATGATTAATAATTATGACTATTAATCATATGAATTATGATAATTATCGCTTTATTCAGAGTGCGATCACATTCGGTCGGTTGCAATTGAAACGCAGAAACTAAATCGATTTAAATAAATATAATTCACGGAAAATAATATTGAAAAAATTTGAGTTTAATAATTTTTAGCATATGACCTTCAGTTCTTTAGTCATTACTTTTTTTGTCATTTTATTTCTACCGATTCCATTGGTAGTTGCATGAAATGAAGCTCACAATTCCATATTTTTTATGGTTGACTACCTCGGCCATCTCCGTGACTCTTCGGTTCCCCTGGCGGATCGTCTAATGGCGACTCGATGGTTCTTCGATTGGACATCGACTTGAGCACTTGGCCAAAGGCTGATTGATCGTTTATCGATGACTCGGTTATGATTAATGAATCGAGGGTCGAGTGGTAATCGATAGTCAGTCGATTGCCATTCGATATCCAGTTAATAGTTGGTCCATCGCTACTCGATCGTCTGTCAATAAATTGAGCAACGATTGACTGGACACCCGATTCCATTTTGCTATCGAGTGATCCCTCAGGAAACCGGAACTCATTTTACTGAATAAGAATAATAATGATGATTATATAACTGCTTTAAATTAATTAAATTATGAATCGTACATAATAAACGAAAATTATGTAGTAAATCCCCTTTCGGATGTAATCAGTTAATGAATTAACATAAATAACTATTATCTCAAATGCGAATTAAATTTTCCATAATTATAATCGAGTACAAAAACTAGTTTAGATAAAGTTAAACAAAATTTTAAGCAAATTTTCTGGATGAAGTCGTAAAAATCATATTTTTTAAATATTGAACGAGAAAATTTAAAGAATTAATATATTTTTATTTCATTTTAGTGAGAAATAACGTTCCCTTCTTTCCCCACTCTTCTAAATGAGAAAAAACTGATCCTTAAATTCCTATGGCATTAACAGAGGCTTACGTGAATCTCGGAGTGACCTTAATATCTGTTGGACGTAAAATCGAAGCTGCCGACATACTACGTACAGCAGCATCAGTTAATGGAGCAGGACTTAAAGACAAAAGAGTCCATGAAGCTGCTAGAATCCAGGCCCTTTTACGTTTGGGTTCATTGCAGACAGATGATGGACATCTTCATGAAGCAATGTTATCATACAGGGAAGCACTCCAGACTCTGCCGGAGTATTATCCACCCCAGGTAATGCGAAAATGGCGATAATTAAGAATTTTTATATCTTGGGCAGGGCAGATCGATTAATCTAGATCGAGATCTCTGGCGATTCGTTTTACGCAGATTATTTCATCAGCGACTGTAGGATTTTACCTTCTCTTCGAAGGGATAAACGAATGAAATTGTTTTCGAGTAAATTTGCAGCGATATTCATTAAACTAGGAATTATGTAGTAGATTTATTTTAAGATTTTTTAAGGGGTCAGGAGGAGGTCTCTTGGGGTTTTATCCTAATTATTTACAATAAAATTATGTGATATTATTAAGTTGGGGATTATTTGATTTAGTGCAGCCAAAATTTCTTTTTTATCGTATGATCTTGGATTCAGATATTGTATTTTTGTAGCTTCCATTGTTAATTAACCGATTTTTTAACGAAAAGAAAAAAAAATCTTTTTCCGAAGGAAAATAAATTTGGGGTGGACTGGAATCAATTTTATCAACTTTCCGGCTCAATTTATAAGTTTCTGAAGATTCGGGAAATAATTTTCATAAACATCATCATTTCATTGAATAATAAATATATTAATATATTCATATATTATAAATATATTTAGAAATCACATGTGTTGAAGATAAATCCATTTTTTTTACGATGAGTACAGATTTGTTGAGGGGACCTTCCCCTTGAAATCACAGACTAAAGTATATTGTCACATGTCAATAAAATTTATGATGAATAGAAGAATTAATTAACTTTAACAGCTTGATAAAAGCCAGAAATCGTATGGGGAGGAATAGCTCACTAAAAATTACCTGAAAGTTTCGTAACTCCCAAGTGAACACAAAGGTCCGATAAAAATGGCGAAGGATTCAATAAAAAATTCCGAATGCTCTGTAAAAATTACGAAACTCGCTGTTTCGTACTTTTTATCGGATCTTTCGTAATTTTTATTCAATCTTTACTCTCCCTTACAAATTACGAAACTTCTACGTAATTTTTACTGAATATTTCCCTTCGTGTGATGGAAAATGAAAATTAAATGACTTTAGTAGACCCGGATGTATAAAAAAACGCAAATTGCTTCAATATATTTTCAGAGCTCGTTCAACGAAATTAGAACTCGTAAAAACCCTTGATATTGGAGTTTACATTCCGAACTGTTTATTAAAAATTAATTTTCAGTTGGATTGAACAAGTCTTTGTACGATTTCTATTTTTTTTATTCTCGTAATCCACTTTAAATGGAAAAATATTTTTATGGGTGGAAATTCTGAGATGTTTGGGGTATGGTATATATGTTCTGTTTTCCTGGGTCTAAATAGAGATCCATAAGAGGGACCGTTGTTAATGTGATTTCTCAGGCCCAGAGTGTTGTATCCCTTGTGTCACTCTAGTTAGTTCCTCTAAGGAAACGAACCCGGGAGGATTTGCCTTTTCGAGCGTATAAATAAAAGCACTTAAAATCCTTATTCACCAGTTCGAATTATCTAAAATTACCCAGGAGGTATTTGCGCTCGTCGGTAACGTACTGGCCCTCCTGCCAACGCGTCCCAGGAGCGCAGGTTTGAATCCTCGTGATGAAAGATTTTTTCATCACTAGAAAACGAACCCAGTGCATGTGGAGCACTGGTGTAAGCGTTGGATCTCAATAAACACAGAAGTCTTATTCCACGAAATCCTCATTCTTAGACTAAAATACAAGTTCTGGTTGAAAATCTTCCTGACAAATTGTTACGTAAAGTAATGCTGAGTCGATACTGAGGAAAAATCCGGAGGTCCTCAATTTAAGTGTTTGTCATTAGTCCTTGGAGGGGATGTTTTCTACCAAGGAATAGAAATTCAGTGAAGAGGGTCTTTGGTTCATTGGAGCAGCGTCTGGAGGATCATCTTGGGATCTAGAAGATTCTTGGAATAAAGTCCAGATGTTTTATTGGGGAAGGTCCTAGAGGATGGTACGAGTTCACTTGAGGTCCGCTACTAATAATTAACATTTAGATATGTCGATGTATAACATAACTATGTGGAGTTAGATATAAATTAGTTTAGGGGCGATGGGGGTAGGGAATTAGTCTGGGGGACCCTACGTAGGTACTGGACAGGGAGGTAAAGACCACAAGGTTCATAAAATCTGGGATCATCCAATAGCTAAAATTACCCCATCTCCAATACTTGACGACTCAATATTTTCATTTGCAGGCGGTCTATAACTTGCTAGGCGAGACCTTGTCAAAGATGCAGGAGTACGCCGAGGCAGAGAGATGGTTTCGTGCTTGTCTCGTCCGAGAACCCAACTATATTCCAGCTCATATTACTTATGGAGAGTTACTTGCCCGTAATGTATGGAATCTTTTTTTTTGATAAATTGTAAAAATAGATATTAGGTGTCCACGAATAACAGTTTATCATTTTTTTTACAGTCCAGTCGTGTGTTGGAGGCTGAGCGGTGGTTCGTCAAGGCTACGAGACTCGCCCCGCGTGACCCCAATGTACATTATCGCTATGGTAATGTTGGATAATTTATTTATTTATTTTATTCAAGTTCTGGTTGGATAGACTGAACTATTTGGAATAAATCGTGTTTGTTTTTTTTATTATTTTTTATTTTATATTTTATCTGAAACATTGGTGGGGTCCTGCAGCAAGCGCGATGCCCAGAAAAAAACAAAAATATCCTGACAAAAAACGTAAAAATATAGAATCTGCCCTTTTTAATTTATACGGTGGGATAAATGCAATAAACGCAAGAGGAGTAATGTCTGATTTGGCGGTGGAGGGGGAGATAGGGGAGGGTTATAAATTTAAAAGATTTCCTAAGGGGTTCATGGAGTATTATTTTAGAATATTGATCTCTGAAAAATTATTAAATATTAAAAAAAAAAATTTTATTACCGTAGAACCCATTATTGTAAAATCTCTAGAACCTTAGGGATTAGAAAAATTTAATTGTGGTGTTGATCAACTGTCACTTGGCAATTAACCAGATACAAAAATGAATTTAGCTGCCCCTCTCCATCCCTCACAATAAAGTGACAGACCAACACCACCTCAATTAAATTTTTTTAATCCCCCGCGAGGGTTCTACGTATTTTATGGTGAGACTATGGTAATTAAAAACGTTCTAAAAATATTTATAAAATTTTCAGAGAATATTTTACAATTGGTCTCCACGTATTGATTACAGAATAATTTATGTTCTGAATATTTCCCCTTCATCCTCCCCCGTCTGATAAGCTAAAGTGACAGTTACAGCAAAAATGATCCATTTCAGATATTTCAGTGTATCCGACCGATCCTTCAATCTTAATTCGATTCCATCGCATTCATTTCCCTGTCAATTGTAACAGCAATTCAGTGATGACTCCTTTGGTGTCAGGACTATTCCTTCAATAATCAATTCAACACATGTAAAGTCAGGAGATTATATTTTTCTTGAATTTTAAATTTCAGGAATGTTTTTGTCATCCCAAAATCGATTCCTCGAGGCCGCTCGTGAACAGTTAAAAGCAGCTGAACTTGCTCGCTCTGATTACGAGCTATCAGTGGCAGCAGCATCAGCTCTTCGTCATGCTGGACGTCATGACGAGTCTGAGACGTGGTACAAGCATGCAGCAACCCTGAAGCCCAATGAAGCAACGAGTCATACTAATCTTGGAGCAATACTCCACGTCAATGGAAAATATCGTCAAGCAGCAGCTGCATATCGTAAAGCCCTACGTTTACAGCCAAATGATCCAACGACAATTACAAATCTCTACAAATTAATGGCGCTTATAACGTGACCCTCGATGGGGGATCCCCTGTCCCCCTTCATAAAACCTCATATTTCGGAAGGGAGGCAAAACGCTATTGATCCGTTTTGTTTTACTGAACCAAGCTTTAATGGTAAATTTTCATTCTGGTATTTATTTGATAAATTGTTTGCCTACTATTCAATAATAATCATGTCCGTGCATAAAATCAAGAATCGATGGCGTTCAATTCATCCATACTGCCTGCTATACTACATGTAAGAGAATAAAGCTTAGTTTATTTTTCTCTAAGATCACGTGTGTTTGTTTTTATAAATTATTCGTGTGTTGTTTGTGGAGAACATATTGTTGGCTAATTGTTTTATCGATTTTTTCATTTGCGCTGAACCGTTAGGTCTTCATGCTCATTAATTATTGGATTAAAACGTTGTGCGTTCGGTTGGTTGCAATAACAATTGTTTATTTTTCAGTTCTCACATTTGTTCCATTTTTTGTTATAAAATTTGCGTTCAATTGTGGAGAGTCATGAGGGACGTTGAAATTCTTTCATCTTCATGGGTTGAAAAATAATGATTTATTTGTATTTTGGGTGGGTTTTTTATGTGGATTTTGATTGTGGTTAATGTAATTATTAACGTATTCGGTAAATAGATGATAAATTACTGAAAAATAGTAGCTGTTAGACAATCCCACGATAATTTTTAAATTATGGCTTTTAACTGACAATAATACATTTTTATACCGGTGCTAAACATGAAATTAATATTTAACATATTTATTTGCCAGTTATGCAATGCTAGGTGGGTAATTTTCAATAATTTAGTTTATTTATTTTGCTTTTTACGTAATATCGAAGGAATTTAACGAAGATGTGAAGATCATTCTCTTTGATTGCAAATTAAACGAATTTTACGACTGTAGCAGACGAGAGATTTTTTTAATCAGATTTTGACAAATATCTAGTCTATATCTTAATACTTTGGAATTATAATTTAATTAAATGCCTTGTTTGCATTTTTCTGAAACTCATTTAGGCGCTAATGACGTTTATCGTTTAATGGGGTGAAGAGATTTATCGGAATTTATGAAAAATTATAGTGAGAGATAATGATGATTCTCTTTACTATATTTTAGGACAGTCAAAATTTATCTGTAAGTAAATGGTATATTAATATTACAGATGTACATACCACGACAAAATTTTCATTCCAAAACATGTTTGTTGGAAGAACATTTTATTTCTTTATTCATTTTCTTTGAAATCCTGAGATTTGGTACAAGTGGGAACCAAATTGCATTCACACACATTTACTTTGTATTGTTTAAATATTTCACGATAGCGTGAAATATTTCATTCAATTGATCAACGAAATCGTATTACGTCTTTCATACAGATTGTTCTGTTCAAAAAATTGTATTTTATCAACAGAAAAGTGTTGACTTCTGTCAAATTAACAGGAAATAGGACTAGATACTAGAATTTGTATTACTTTTTTTACTACCTCTTGCAAGGCACATTCAAATGAAATTCATGTAAACTCGGGTTCAGTGATAACGGGTGTGCCTGCCTCGTTTCCCCCCGAAAAAATGAGTTTTTTTTTATTCTTCAATATTAAAAGTTACTGAAAAAATTGTACAGTTTACAACGTGTGTTGTTATTTATCCTGATCGACGTTATCCAACTCTCCTAGTTCCCATCGCAAATATTCAACACTCAATTATTTTTTGATCCATTCTTAGGTTCTTTAAATATTTTTTCTTCATGAGTGAGTAATACATTAGACACATAATTACGTTAACATTAGGCCGTATGGTATATACAGAGAATGAGATTGAATTTTATTGAGTGAATATGTTTAATCGATTGAGTGAAGCAAGAATTTATTTGCTTTTTCTGATGATTAATTTGCTTCATCGAAGAGACATAATTACATGGCCTTTAGCAATGACAGATAGTTCAATTAATTTATCAAGTTGTGATGTTTATACTTCTCTTAAGTAAAAAATTGAATCATCGAATTGTTTATTCTCTTCTATTTTGGCTGCTGAATAGTCAGTGAAAGCTCACCACCAAAGTGTTAAGTAAATTGATTTAATGAGCAAAGCCCAATCATTTCCATTGGCATATGCCCAACTAATTAGAGGTAGTACTTTCGCACCATTTTTATTAAAGAATAAACAACGTAACTAACAGTATTCATTTAGATAACAATTGTTAAATATGAAATCGAAATAGGCTTTTCATTTCTCCCGATTATCGCTCATATTGAATATTCAACATCAGTGAATGATTTTCATTGCTTATAATTAGTTTAAAAAAACCTTCATTTTGTAAAGTGAAAACAAAAGTACAAGAAAAGTTTTTGCACTATATTATGTTCTATTTATTTATTCTTTTCATAATTCAAGTTCTTTCCTATGGATTTAAATGCTTCCGCTATTTTCACGGATTTTTTATAAAAAATCTACTCAAATGTACAAATGTAATTTCAACTCTAAACTTTTATTGTTAAATAAAGAGAAGAAATACGAAAAATTCAGATTTAATTCGGCTGAAATGACAAAAAACAATTATAAAGTGACTATCTCAACTGGAAATTGTTTAATAATTTCTTCGAATTTATCTTTCAGACCCTCAGTCACTTCCATTCGGCGTAAATAAAAAATTCATAAATGCACTTTGTAGATTGTTGATCAAAGATGGACTTTGATTAGCAAAAAAATATTTAATTGAGATAATTTAGGTGTTTTGGTGTAATTGTGATTGCCTCGAAGCGAAATTAAAAAATTGATTGCTTCGATCCGAATGTGGACGGCTAAGTATAAATAATGATAATTATAATAGTATATTTTGACTTAATTCTATTGTTGATAATTAATTTTTGGATAGTCATCATCATTAAGTCAGACCAAAATGATTATTCTCGCAATTCAATTGTTTCTCGGTAATAAAACGACCGAATGGACTGAAAAATAACAGAAATTGGAATCTCCCCCCCCCCAGACAAAATCGCCCCCTCCCCTTCCCCCAAAAATCCATAGACAATTCTCTTATTGATCTTCGAAAAATACTATTGAGTAGAGAAGAGAAAATCTAACAAATTCACAAATTTCCAATTTACCAATATTTACTATAAATAACAAAAAAACCGTAAAAATGGTAAAAAAATTGAAAAAAATTGTGTATAATTCCCGTTAGTAAATAATTCAAAAATTCATTTGAACAACATAATTTTTTTTCCAATACAACAATTGCAAACGAACGACAGTTAGTAAATTTACGTGGATCACAATAGAAAATAATAATTATATTATAAATAAATAAATAGAAGTAATGGTAGGAATTAATGAAGAGTAAGACGTGTTAATTCTATAATTATATTAAAAAACCCTTTCACAAAGGGCGGAAAATTTTAACCCTCGAAAAATTTTCTAAATATCTATTTCAGTGTTTTGGATCTTTTGGTTTTTTGGGGAGATTTAGTCCAGAAAAAACGAGAATAATTAATTTTATCTGGGGGGATAAAATCCGAGAACCAAAAATAATGAATTTGGAAATGGTATAGCCAGTGATTGTGTCACCAACAGTACAATAGTCGATCAAATTGGCAGATAATCTTAGTAATTGTATTACTAGCGCATTGAATCCCAGATAATTAAGCATTGATAATGGATCTTAATTAGGAAAGCGGTTATAAACCACTGGAAATTCATTCATTAGTATGAATAGGACAGAAATATGAGGGTCAGCTGTTCGGATCCAATGGATTATATAAATCTGAAGTTATTTAGCGATAACCATTTGGTTAATAAGAGTAAAGTTGTTTAACTCACCTTCAACGAGAGATGAAAATAGAAGATCGTTGTTATTTTAGGTTGATTTGCGAGTGTGCGTATTTATTGTAGCCTTTATGATTGAAGTATAGGAAGTCGGCGAAGCATACTTCGTTAATTTATTTGGTCAATAAAATTAATATCTTAGATAGAATGAAAAAAGATAAATTTTCGTCACAAACGTTCAGTGATAAAGATAGATATGAACAAATTCGTTGAATAAATTTAATTTTGAATTTGTGGAGTAAAAGTGGAGTAATACAAATTGTTTTTCACTCCACCACCAATTTTACTCATCAAATTAATTAATGTAGAAATCAAAGACTCACTATTTATCATCGCTCATTTCATAAATTAGGAAAAAATGTGTAACAGATCCTAACTACTAAGAATATCTCTTGAGCAACTTCATTAATGTTCCAAGTTTCCGTTAATTGTTTTTTTCCTGAATGAACAATTTTATAATTCATCCAATTATTTTATGCTTATTCTCAAGAGATTCACAGACTATCATTTTTTTTTCAAATGAAATGTTCATTGTTGCTCGCTTATTCAACAAACTTTAAAGACATCAAAATTTATATAGCATTCAGTGTGAAAGGATACCTGATCCCTTTATTCTAGAGTTATTCATCTCTTCTCGGGGAGGTTCATTTCAATTATTTATAAACACTCATGTGTACCAAAGTTGTCTATGATGAAATTACGTATTTCAGACAGTGATTGATTCGTCATTAATTATTATCTGAATTTATTTCAGTTTACCCTCAGAAAAATTTGTTCTCAGACAAAATTATTTACTTAGCATCATTTCATAATCGAATCTGTAAACTTTCCTTCGCAATTTATTTATCACAAATTGAAGTTGAGTAGAAATTGATTTTTCTTGACGTTAACAATAATTTTTTTTGAGGATTCATTTAATTTAAAAAATGATGGCTAACTACACAGCTAAGGTCCGACCACTGCTCTCAGAAAACACTTTACCTACTGATTTACGCTCGTCCCATCCGCACGTCGAGACGAAATTGAAAATAAATGAACTAACTAGCCAATCTAACCATGCTATAGTAATCCTTAATGAACTTATTATTAATTAAAAATACTTTGTTCTTTATTATTTTTCGCATTAGAAACGGAGTTTATAGTATTCGTCGAGTCTTAAAAGCTCCCCTGGTTCGTACTCGGTTTGATTTTCATCATTTCCCCCACAATCAATCACAATTTCTCTTTTTACCATTTCAAAAAATCCGAACAGTCGCCTAAAAATATTTGAAATCCCCTCGAAACTCGAGAATTCAAATAATTTCTGGGCTGCTTCGGCTGCATCCGATGTTTAATCAATATTTTGGCCATTGAAAATGTTAATCAATGATTTTTGAAAGCGAATCGATGATTTCTTCTATTTAAATAATAGAAGGAATCGAAAACCGGTGTTTACTGTTTAAAAAAGTAAAAACGAAACACGAGTACGACGCGCATCCCCTTTGGCCCTTCGGGCCATCCCAAACTGTCAGACAGACGGATCGCTACCTGGTGCTGATCCACTCTTGGTGCCATCAGCACCAACCCCAGTACCATCTCCATCAGCCCCTGAACCGTCGCCCCTATACGGTGAACCACCAGGTCCCCGAGCTGACAAACCTCGGAAATCCAGATTGTACTAGAAATTTCAGGGGTTTGAATATTAGTTGGCATCAAATATTGAAAGAATTATTAAAACATCAATTTCAAAAAGAGAGAGAGAGAGAAAGAGAGAGCAGGATAGAGAGAGAAACAGTAAGATTAGTCGAAAGTGGTCCATAAATCACACGAACAGTCCTCTAAACCTATTGGAATTCAAGATTGGAAAAGATATTCAATAAAATCGTGAAATGCTAATCCTGAAGAAGTACTTTTAACAATTGTCAATGGTATAATAATCTCGGCTGTTTTTTAATTTAAGGTAAATTTTTTAAAAACTCTTTTGTGAGAAATTTTGGCAAAATTTGGTAAAACTCAGTTGTTTTCTAGTAAATTGATGTGAGAAAAAAATGAAAATTCAATTAGTTACAGTTAATCAGAGAATTAGTCCATCATCACGTGATTTTTGACCCTCAAATCTTCAAATCTCCTACAAAAATGATTCCTATTAGAAGAAGACACCAAGCCACAATGACGGAAATCCGACAACACGGTAGGGAAAAATCACAAAACCATGAAATAAGCAAAATACAAAATATAAAATATTCATTTTTTGAACATTCAACTATGAAAAATATATACAATTTTATGTAATCAATAAATAACTAAGTGATAAAATAAAATACAATCATACAAAAGTTTTGGGTACTCTACAACTCAGTCATTCAAATTAAAAATTATCTCGATTCTGTCTTTACTTTATTCAGTAAGTGGAAAAACAAATTAATAAAAAATAAACGAATGGTAATAAATAAATGAGCAGTCGAGAATATATTAAAATGGAGTTGTAAAAAGGATAAGGCACTTAATGCTGCTGCTGTTGAAACAGGGCCATGTCCCTCACCTTTGTTGCACACTCAAAGCAGGTGGTAACAACCTTCGATATAACATTCATTAAATTTTTTGTTTCCTGTATGACATTGTCCACTTTAGTGAATGTTGCTGCTTTCCCAACTGTTGGATTTTTAACGGTGAATTGGAGTTGTTGAACATAAGTTGGCACTCGATCCAAATTTTCGAGTAGATCTTTTTTGTGAGCACCACCGGGTACCTGAATAATTCAAAATCAACTCATATAAAACTCTCAAATGATTATTTCAATTATTTTTACAACTCTTTTATTTTTATTTATATGTCGAAGGCTGAATGACTGACTGATAGTTCAACGATATCAAATTAATCGTGAATTAATCATCTAATTACCTGATAACTGAATTGTCTGACAACTTTGTACAATCTATTAGCCTCTTCAGCGAAGTATTCAGCTTGTGTGAAAAGATCCTGGGTAGTCTTAAGTGCACCTTCACCACGTGTAAACTGGTACATGGAAAAGGCCATGGAAGACATATTTTTTGCCCTTTTCACAATATCGTTATTTTCTTCTAGAGCAGAACCACTCTCCTGCCATTTTTCAGTCTCAGCGTCCATTTCCGACGTTATCAGCTTCATTTCTAGTCCAGCTTTAGCTATTTTCGCTTGCTCCTCGCTGTCGAGTCTCACTGGTTTCAATGGTTTGCTGGTTGTTCCGTGTTTCTGCATAAAATTTAATAAAAAGATTATTTTATTTCGATCTTCATCGAAAATTTCAAGATGATATTTTTTAAATTTAGAATTTCAGAGGCACTTACACCTGGCCTTGGAAGAGACATGTAGACTTGCTTTTCTGGTCGACTCTGACTCAATTCTAATACATCTTTAGCTACTGTTGTTACGTCTGACATCAGCCACTGCCACATATCAGCAAAAACTAGAAAATAAAATTTGTTATTAAATATAAATCCCAGGATCTCAGTTTGTCCTAAGAAAATCCAATTAAAACGGATGATCAAACAAAGAAATAATTAATGGAGAAGTTATTTGGGCCATCGTTCACGAGTCACACCCTCTTCAACTGATGAAACAAACGAATTTGCATTGATTCAGGAAAATATTAATTTGGTACTATTCGAAGAAATATTTCTTTGATTATCATTCGTTATTTCTCAATGTATGAATGATATGAACGTAAAAAAGTTGTTGACATATTTCCCTCGCAAATAAAAGGACTCAAAGTGCATCCATGCGCACCAGGTGCCATAAGCTAAGCTATGACGATGCATTTTCCTGACATCTTATTATCCGAATGAAAAACGACGCCTCAATTGAGAACGTCTTCCCCGTCCTCCACCTTTTACACATTTTGGATCGATAATCAACTGCGTCCTATGAATACCGACTCCTGAGACATGTATTCCCTGTTACGAAAACAATCTCTAGTATAATGGGTTTCGGAAAGTTCGCGAAATCGCTGCAGGGTCTCCTCGGTCTTGAACAAATCCAGATCTGCCAGCAAGTTGGAGGACTTTGCCTACGATGCCACCACTTTTTTCAAAGTTCCGACATTGCACCTATGGGGAACCTCGAGGAGTCCCTGGGATATGCCCAGATATCCAGGACCTCACACATTGAAACTACCCCTCAATAGTCCATCTCCCAAATCCATAAAAAATACAGTTACCATCAAAAGAACATCTGATAGAATTTAGGGCTCAGCGAGGTACCTTTTTTCATGGTTTGGTTTCTGTATTTACTTTCGAGTTATGTATTCAACTTCCAATGTACTATAATGAAACAGACACAAGATCTGTATGGAGTTTCATCCTCTTGGGTAAAGTGTCAGCTTGAATGGTTTGGTCATCATGAGGTACCAGGAACACTGACATAATCATATTTCAAGTACCTCTGCACACCTCCAGGAGGTGTCCAGCCAGGAGGTGCTACTAGTGGTTCAACCATCATGAGGTTTAGGACACACTGAAGTACAATCATATTTCAAAGGTGTTCGTTCATCCCAGGAGGTTCCTGATTGGTGCAGTTTGGAAATTCCAAGTCTACATCGTTTTCTTGTCCTTTGGTTTCCACACTTCTGTTACAGAATAGAACAAAAGATGATTTTATGTCCATCAGACAGCTGACTCTTGATACAATTGTCCCAGACTACGACGCGATGTTCAGAAGTCAAATCAAATATTTGGAAGTAACACCTCCTCCAGAGCACTAGCTTCAGTCGCCAGGACTCTCTTCCCTGGATATTCGTTTTGAGGTCTATAATCCATCGATTATCATCATCAGTTCATCCTGACCAATGCGACCTAATCACCCGTATGACCAGCACCCCAGGTCTCCTCTGAATCTCTCTCGAGACAATTCATTCTATTCTCACCCTCGTGTCCTCTCTTCATGTTTGAGTCACGTGAACTGAACGTTACATATCTCCTCGTTTATCTAAATCTTTTTACCTTCGTACCTTTCCCGATTTTTGTCAAGTCAAAGGAGCTTTGATTCGGACTCTTTCCGATTGGATCTCTCGTTGTCTCGTTATCTCGGCGACCCCTATTCCACGATCGAACGACCGACTTCACTCGAATCTCTTAATTTCCCGGGAGTTAGAGGGTCACAATGGTGCAGCCTCTTCCTTCGATTTTCCCAACTCTCCGTTATATTTTTACTCCGTCTTTTATGGTTCTCTACGGTTATGGCAGCGGTTTTGGCGACTTCGGGTTGTTAAAAGTCGCAGTTCCCAGCTAAGAAGATGATCTCATTTCGTTTATGGTTTCACGGATTACGTGGAAAATTGGAGTGGAGGAGGTGGAAGGTAAGTTTTCATTCTGATTCAAGGATCTTCGTAGATGGACAATTTGACGGTGGAACGTTCACTTTAGAAAATCGATATCACAAGATGTTTGAGAAAAACATACAAAGATATGTAGTACATAAAAATATCTGAAAGTTAATAAAAAATGTAGCTTTGAGATAAAAATAAAAAGAAATGTCAAACTACCTTCAAGATTTTCCTTGGCAATTTTACTGGTTGGATATCTGGCTAGTGTATGCGCAGCTGTTACCACTTGTGGTCCATAAATTCTGAGATTAATTTCCGTGAACTTGGCCGATACCTGGAGTGATTCGGACAAGGCAATATGCCTAAGTAATTTGCACACTTCGAGAATATGCTCGAGATACTCGTGAAAACGATCACTACTCTCCTGGAGACGATCAATTTCACTGGCAAGTGCTAAATTTCTGATTGTTGCAACCAATTCCTGTCCACCTTTGGTCACTTGGCCGAGGTCACCGGCTTGTTCCATTGTGGTTGTGACTAATTGTTGTCGGAGATCTCTAGTGGCTCTGAGGACACCGAGAACTGCCTGTTCCAGTTCGGAATTTGGTGATGCAGCGGTATTATCAAAATTTTGCTAGAATTAAATTGATTTATCAATTACTTCATGTGAAACTAATGATCGGTTTCATGGAATAAAATCAATGGGTCAAAAATTAATTAAAGTAGACAGAAGGCAAATGTTAATTACAAATCTAGCAAATTATGTAGTGTAGGAAAAACAACATAAATGTATACATAAAGGGAATGTAACATAATGACAGTGTAAATAACCCACATTACAGGTTCCATCGCTATAAATAAATAATAAAAAAAGAAGACAGAAGGTTTTTAATTACCATGCTATTTCCCACTCTTAGAAACGTATTGAGCTCAAGTTTTGATCGATCACAAAGAAGTAAAATATTCTCTCTGTGCTCATGAGTCGTATAAGCGCTATCAGTGAAGTCTTGTGTCCTCTCTACTACAGTATCCAATGCTGACGTCAACGTATCCCTACACCCAGGGACCATTAACGTCATCCTGGTCGTTTCCACCAGTCGTTCGAAGTGCTTCAACGCTGAACAAACCGTGCTGCTGTCCCAATCCTGGTGTTGAGGGCTCTAAAAATCGTAAAATACATTTTTTCCATCAGAATGTGGCACTGGCATGTAGTTTATAAGGCGTGTACTCTTCAGCTACGTCTAAGGTCACTCCTGTAGAATCTAATTGAAATTAAAATGAAATTTCTTCCTATGATTTCGCTCCAGGACTGATGGGAGCAGTGGAACGTGCTCGTGGACTCGAAGACAATTGTGGAGATCTCGGAGGGATAACCGGTGGCAGAGCTATGCAAATTAGTGAGAAAATGGCGGAAAATGATGAGGAATTTAGAGGGGGACGTGACAGTTGAATAACTTAAGTCTCATGTAGGGTATCCTGGGCAGGGGTTGCACGATTTTACGGCCCAAGTCTCCAGGGAGTTTTTCTGATGTTAAAGGAGAAGGGGAGAAAATTCGATGAGCTTCTAGAGGAGATCCTCTCTATCAGCCGGGGTGAGGGCGAAAGGGCGGTCGAATCTCCATACGACCTCTTCACCTCTCAAGTCCCTGGGGTCATTAGAAGGGAAAAGCCTGCGAGCAAGGGCGTGAATATTAGTTCTAATAAATCTTCAATAAGCCTATGTATATCATCATTTCTTGGCTGACTTGTGTTCCTTATGTTGTAAGGAACCCTAAATTCATTACTCGAAACATCGTAAAATAATAACTGAGACATAGGGCTAGGAAGGAACTGTGGAAATAATAATTAATTGTAATTGTGTAGGTAGTAATAAATTGTGTAAATTGTGATGTGGTAAATTTTGATTCGCATAAAAATCAGCCAGTTAACCCGCCCTTTTCCCTTGAAAAAAATTCTCGATAGGGCGCTAGTTGTTATTTTTCTCGACGAAAACAACAAACTGAAAAATGTATTTGAAGCGGAAAATCATGATAATGAACCGAAATTCTGAACTCAAAGGTAGACATAGATAAAACTTAAAACTAAAGGTCAAGGAAAAGGTGGTAGATGCTCGCGCTGCTTAAAGGGTTGGTTGTGGAGGGGCGGGTGGTTCAGGTGGAAAGTGGTCACTGGGTTATTATTTCTATAGAATAAAAACAATGCAAAAGCATATTTGATATTGACATCATGGAACTATATTATTTTGACTTCATGGAAACAGTGAGAAAGCTCGCAATATCTTAAATACAATAAATCGTAGAATTGTCAAATATTAATAATGTAATAGCCAGTGGGAGGGTGAGGGGCGAGAGCCTATGGACAGAAAATAGCCGATCCAATGGAGGTCGTGGGAAAGGAAGTATCGGGAAGATGTTGAGGAGTGTCCAGCAGTCATCTGGTGAATATGTGCTCAGCAAGTTTGCGAGTCCCTGCAGGGGACAGTTAGTGGATCTCGCAAATATCAAAACCGCAGTCTCAACACTGAGACTAAAATATAATTTTGCTAATTATATTAGTTTTGGATCGACAAATATCCGAAATTTACTAATTTAATTTACTAAATTTACTAATTTTTAAATATATCTAATTATTTAAATATATTTGAAAATCCGTTGTAAATTATATTAAATTATATTCGTTTTAGATTGATAAATATCGGAAATTTGCACTTGAAAATCCGCTTTAAATTCTTGTCAGAAGAATATTTCATTGGCAAAACTAGATTTTTCTCTCGGTGAAGGGTTTCGTCTGGTCGCAGGTTAAAAGCCCGGCCTCGTCCTGGGGGAGACTGGGTTAACAACGTCGTCACCTGGCGCCTGACCAGCAATCATTTGCGGTGAAGATGGGTAATGTAGGGCTGGGGTGGTACGGGCGTGGACCGGGTCACCAGAAGAAGGGTTCCATTCGAGAAAGCGTTACAGTACTAAAATGTGTTTATAAACGAGTGCAAAAAGTGTGATAAAATTTTTTTGCTACAATTTTATTTACACCAGAATCGTAGGGAGTGGTAATTTAAATTGCTCCAAGTGGACGTTCCCCCAGGAGAAAAAAAATTAACGTGATCCTCTCTGGGCCACAACTGTAACTTTAATTTTTTAATTCTCGGAGAGTTAAAATTCCAGAGAAAAAATTCTCGCTTCATCCAACCGGAAATCGAATCCGGGTCTCCCAGAGCCGCTCTGGACACTCTTAACGACTAAATTCCCCGGACCACGAATTAACTCAACTTAATCCGAAAACTGGCCGTAAATGGATGAAGATAAACTCTGAAATCTCCAGAATTATCCCCGGGAGTTGCCCAACCGATTACTAATCCATTTCTGGACAGGAAAGAGTGTCACGTTATTTTGACGTCTCAATATGGCCCTCGTCTTATTTTACGACAGCAACAGACGGTGGATGAAGTGCTGTATCCTATATAAGACTGACTTCGCTTTTTGGACTAAATTAACAAATAATCTGTTGAAAAAATTGTTGAAAAAAATAAGAAAAAAAAAAATCAATATCAAGTGCGCATGAGTGCAGGGAGAAATAGGGCCACAAACCTGAGAAGTTGAGTACGACTGTGATTCACTGCAGTCAAGCACACCATCCTTGACAACGTAGTGAATTAAATCCATAGCTCGTCTCATCTGACAGAATACAGTGTCCCGATTTTCCTTGGCTGATGGACACTCGGGATGCCTCAAGCAAGCTTTACTGGATGTGAGAAGCATCATTGTACTTCGTTCAAGTACTTGTCGCGCCGCTGCCATCTGCGCTCTCCTCCTTTCGTCCTTCAGATCGTTCTGGAATTCAATCAAATGTAATTAGTCGTTAGGATTACGTGGTATGTATGTACAAAAATTAATCGTATGCCCAGAGCTTTTTTCCCTCCACGTGGGTTTATATTTATTTATTTATTCCATATTTACTCGGGTTTCTCCGGAGTAGAATCGTCATCCCGACCAAAGCTTTGATTATGAAAAAATCGATTTGGGACTTAAATTATTTGGCCGCCTAATGGTGCGGTTTTAGCGAAGGTATTTCATTATTTAAGGGACCAATTAGTGGAATAATAGTTGGTATCATATTCTCAATTAATGGTGAATGTGTTGGAATATTAAAAAATTGATGTTAATTGATATTTTAATATATAAGATGGAGTAATTAGTAACTGATACAAAATTCTAATTTGTTATAGGTGTTAATGAGTGTTATTTAACTGGGATGTTCGAGTTTTCTCTGGTCTTAATGACCATATTGATCCACAGTAATGATAATAATTGATATAAATTATATGTCAACAGAGAATTCCCTTAATTTATTGCTAAACACAATTATTTTGCAGCAAATAAAATTGAATAATCTTCCAGAAGAATTTATCCGGGTCCGATACTAATCGAATTGATTTTTGTGAGATTCAAATGTTATGATTAGTTAGAATAATTTATTTATTGCAGAGAAATCTCACAAATTGTTTTGTGTTTCACTCTTACCTGCCTATCACCAGTTAGATGAGCCAACTCGACCATCTCAGCTCCAAACTGACTGAATGCTTTCACGAATTCCGTGAAATTTGAGACACTTTCGAGCCGCCCCAGACTGCGAGCCACTTTGTCTTTGGCGAGGAGTAACTGTTTCACAACTACGATGTCAGCTAGCAGGAGGACCCGGGTGACTGAGCCCAGGAGGCAGCGGGCGGCTCGCACCACTGATCCTCTGTCGGCCAGACTGTCCTCCATTGCACATTCGCATAATTTCTCTATTGTTGAACCTGCAACGAATGAAATATTTAGTATTTTCAAGAGGTCTATTAGCCAGGGGATTTAATTGGATATAAAATTCAGTAAATTTACTTTACTAATTCTCTTTTATTTGAAAATGACTCGAGGAAGAAACGTCTGTACTTTACGGATTTTTCTAGGAGACTAAAGACTATTCAAAAAAATCTGAAAAATATTGTTCATCTGGTGAAGGAGTTCTCTGGTCTTTCTTCTTATGGAATCATTGTTTATGTTTATTTCAACTGAGTGGAGACTCTCTGGACTCTCTGGGGTCATTTAAGTCGATTGATTTTTGTAATCATTATCTCTCAGTTCAATTAATTGTACGAATTTACTTTAAATAAGCCAATTAGGTGATTCATTTTTAATATATTTTACTAGCGAATCGATCGAGGGGATTTCGCGGCAGAAATCAGTCCTAATTAGGATCTGCAAAGTATCGAAATTTCAGATTTTTTTGCATTTTCTTATCTTCTTATTGTTCAATTTTTTAAAATTCTATTTTCGAAAAGTGGTGGAAGGGAAGGGGATCCACAGACATCACCGCCAAACTTCGTATTTCAGCGAGTCACATCAATCTACATAATTTTCAATGCAAATTACGAAATGTCAACGAACCAGTGTCAATTGAACGATTTGCAAAGTTTCCAATGGAAGGAAAAATTCCGAAAATTGTTCAGTTGAATAAAATATAATCAAAAGTTAATATTAAATTAATCAAATTGAATACAATCAAATATAATCAAATGTTAGTGTTTAATTAATCAAATTTAATACAATCAAATATAATCAAATGGTAATATTTAACTAATTAAATGTAATATAATCGGAATTTGATTTCTAATCAATTAATTTTTACTCACCAGCTACTCGTGCTTCTTTGCACGCCTCATACATCGTCTGCTTGATTTCAGGATTGTCATCTGCGATTGTTTCTCCAACAGTAACAAATCTTTCTACGGCCAGGTTGACCGCCTGTCCAACCCTCGCAACAGCCCGAAGACTCCGGTCGGAGCATAGTGGCCGTTCTCTATGCGACACGAGGGTGGAAATCTAAGGCATAATTACCGATTCTCATTCAGAGAATAAAACATAATCTTCCCAGATGTTTTCATTATAATGTACAAATATTTTTTGTTTACTTAAATTATTGGTGATTATGTGAAGACACTTTGGACCCATGTGATTGTGAATTTGTGACTGTACGTGTGTGGAGGCGTTTTGCATTTTGTGAGATACCAGGGATTTTAATGTGTGTAATTCATGATTTTCGCAATTCTCTTCGGAATTACTTCGATGAAATACGATTTGTCATTCAAATGAGGAGATTTTATCCTCCTGTGATTCATTGCCAAGGACTAGAAAAAGGAGTTTTCAGTGGTTAATCTTGTGATACTTTTTTTGTTTATTAGAAAATTAAAATAAAGAGAAATGTTGACTGTTCGTGAATTTATTCCACGTTATTCAATTTTATTTCTAATTTTCATTACTCATCTCTTTATTTTTATTTGCTTTGCGATAATAACACAGATATAGGTGAACCTTAGAGGCACAAACAATAAAAATATAGCCCTATTGTTATTAAAACCGTACCCCATGTTATTTAAAACAAAAACATGAATTTTCTCTGAATTTGAGTTTTTAATAAAATTGATTAGAAGTTTTATTTAAGGATGTTCAGGCATAGGAGCGAAAATGTTTAAAATATCTTCAGAATCGATTCATTCTGCACGTCATTTCGTAAAAAAAATCAATCGATTTTTTAAAACATTTACCAAACTTTTGATTTTGAATGTACTTAAGAAAATAAACTTTTGAACTTGTCTAAGGGCTGAACATCCTTAAGTGGCCTTATGACTTACCATCAGAGTAAAATTTTCAATCCCATTATTTTCTAGAGTGAAATGTTTATGTTTCGAAAAACGAGGTCTGACGCGTCTAACAATTTGTCTCTTTCAAAATAATCCTTTCACCCTTGAAAATAATGGGATTGAAAATTTTACTTTTATGGTAAGTCACATGGGCACTTAACCCATTGCGGCACGGAGCTGGTGAAATGTACATTGAGCAAAAAAAAAATTAGTAAATCAAAAAAATATTTTTTTAGCAAAAAAAATATTTTTCAAGTCGAAATGAATTATTTTTTCTTTTGATGGTATTTGTGGTGTCTTAAGGTAATAAATTTTTTAAAATGGCCGAGGATAAATCGAAGCAAAGGCATTTGCATTGATTGAGGAAATTATTGATTTGGTATTGGAAAAAAAATTTCTTTGATTTTTACTTGTCATTTCTGTCAGTATATCGATGTGAAAGGAGTGGTAAATTCTTCTTGATATTCATTCGCTTATAAGAGAATCGAAACGACGAAAAGTTGGGCCTATGAGTGTGCCGCGATGGGTTAATGAAGCGTATACACATTAATGAACATCGTCAAAGTGGAAATAACTCGAAATGCGTACGACTAATTCTGAATTGGTAATTTTCATATGAATAAACACCGTGCTAATAAAAATTCAAATTGAACGCGCGAAGTGCGCATTCGATTTTATCACTTCTAAAAGCAATTGGTCAGCCATTGACACCAATCTATAATCATCCTAATGACATGTCAACTGTGAAGTGGTAAATGGGGAGAAATATGTTAAAATGGTGATTATAAAGATAAAATTATAATTTTTTTTTATCACTAGAAGTTTTATAAAGAATTTTTGTAAAATATTTTTTAAGAAAATTTATAGTTTTTTTGCATCTCTCGGTAATAGAGATATTTATTTATTGTTTTCTGTATCTCACGACACGAAAATATACTCCTTTTTGTTAATCGAATAATTAAAAAAAAATATTTGCAGAGGAGAAAATCAAATTATTTGAAATTAAATGAGAGCTACATTAATTAGTAAATATCAAAGTAATTATTTGATTTACAATAATTTTGTTTGATTTGATGAAATTTTTTTAATTCTCTCGTCCTCAAAGTCCTTCCAAACCCTAATTTGATAAAATATTTAATTTCATGAAATTTTTATATTAAAAAATGTATGAAAATCTCTTTTACCACTTCACCCCAACTCCCACAAAAATTCCACTACAAAAATCCCCAACGTAAAATCATTAAAGAAAATTGTGCGAGAATTGTGCGAATTCCTCCCCCAAAAAAATCATGAAATTATCCCACATACTAAATTTCCCTCTCCTGAAAAAACCAACAAACTTCTATAAACTAAACCGATAAAACTCATACCGACATAAGAAGTTCATTTATTTCCGTTCATTCGTCTATTGTCAAATATCTCCACGAATTTATATTGAAAAGTGGGAGAACATGCACTATTGAGCGCAGAAACAAAGAACCATACCTGATGGTCAGTAGCCAGTCCTCCTTCGTACATTTTTATTATTTTATTTAATATATTTTTCACTCTTTAGCCCTCGACAATATTCAGATGCTGTTCGTCTTTAAAAAAACGCAACGTTTTCTCTCTTTCCGTAACTTAGCACTGAATAATAATTAGTTCTATCAGTCTCAGGCAAAAAATCAAATGGAAATCAGTCAGTCACTTATTAATTATCAACGATATCTGATTATCTTTCTTTATTCAACTGGCAAATTATATTTATCTCTGAATTATTTCTCTGTTTTTATTCATTAAAATAGACTCTTAATCAACAACATCATTTCTACGTAGATATGTGTATTCATAAACGTGTACTTCATCATATTTATTATTCAATAATATTTATCGTCCTTTAGTTTACGATCATCACTTTTATTTGATTCGGTGCTTTGCGATTAACGCAATCAATTAACTAGTACTGTTGGTGTAAGCGTGAAGGGAAAAAAATAGTCCATTTATTCTCCTAACAATTATCTACTTCATCAATCTGTTGACTAATTTTCCATGTTAATTATCTTCTTTATTATTGCCCCCTCCTTCTACCTCTAATTTCTCTTCATGTATTTTATCAACAGGTGCTACAGTTGTTTCTCATTTCTCTAAATATAATAATAAAAAAATCGTTTCGCATTCGACTCGTTATTTTTATTCGGTCAATTTTGAAGGCAATTTCTTAGTGATTGACTTGCAGCGATATGTTCCACGTTTATGATCTCTTCTCGCACAATTTCTGTTGTAAATATCGTGACTTATCAACCATTCAGTGAAGATTTATTTTCTCTCCATTATTCACACTGTCATTGAATGATTTTCATAGAACTTCCACACCAGTAGAATCAGAACAATGTTTTACAACAAAACGTTGAATTTATCTTCTCGTTCTTTATTCATTAATTGATTTTTTAATGCGCCTGAAGTCTGTATTGTCAATGGATACCTCCTCTCATCTACCTCATCTGTAAATAATTTCAAATCAGCTTAAGTCCGTTGCATCCAGGACGATAAATCTCCTCAGCGCCCTTTAAATAGAAATTGTCGTTTCAACTTATCGAATGATTGTTGTGAGCACTGAATTATCTCATCGAAAAATAGTTGTTTAATTGTGACCATGTGCCTCGGATACATAAGCAATATCACGATTCGTCATATTGAATTAATTTCATTAATCCACCGAAAAAAATCTAATTGCATTGAAATTATTTTATCATTCTCTCAACGACCACTGCCCATCAGTTTCCCCAACTTCTTGACTATCAACGCCTGATTTCCCCACTCGAAATGGTCATTCTCACTGTCATAAAATCAAAAATTACAGAAAAGTCAATCACGAAAGATAAAAAAACATCACAAACAATTTGTCAACCAATTCTTTCGTTACTTTCAATTTAGTCGACTAGACAAATCGATTATACAGCCGATTGTTGCTGCGATAACAACGAGTTCAAGTGAAGTGTTGGTTAAATGATTTATAATAATAATTTTTTTTTTTTCAAATAAATTGTACTAGGTACTGGCCTGCCGAGTGCCTAGGGAAGACTAAGGAAATCAAGAGTGGCGTCCCCGTAGCTGCACTAGGTGGGGTGAATAGTGGGAGGAATATTCCTGAGATGGTCCAATGCCTAAATACGTGGGATAGACGAGGAAGGGTATTCACGGTTTTGGCGTTTTACGACGTAGAATTCATACAAACGAAGCGATGGTGGTGTAGAAGAGGTGGAGGGCACAATGCGCATCCTCGTGGACAAATCAATACATCCAACAACCGCCAAGCTTGATAAAAAGCTCACCCCCCCCCTCCCCCATGAATGTCAATATTTTGTTGTACAGTATTTTACTGACCGAAAAACGGTTCCTGTCGGGGCTTCACTGGTGTTGGCTCTATCGAGAAATTAAAAATTGTCCCTGGAATCAACGGAAATATTGTAGTACCGGAAGTTCATTTGAGACCGCCACAAGTACGATAGTGGGGACGTTATCATTGACTCTAAATTCAAATTTATTAACTGAGAGAAAAATATCATTTTGGTAATTAAATATTCTTGTGGAACTGGAGATCATGGATCACGTCCTATGGATCATGTCCTCTGTGTTATGGCTCGAGACAAATTATGTAGAAGAAACTCATTAAGAATAGAATGACTAGATGAAACACTTTTGTTAATAATTAATGAATGTTTTCACAAAAAAATATTCTTAAATATATGAAATTGATCCATGACTGTTAACTCAGATTCAATGTTGATAAACAATTCATATAAATGTATAGTATTTATGAAAAAGGAATATTTATGAGAATTGAACTTTATTTGTTAAGAAATGTTTGAATAAAATAGAGAAATATTCTTCTGATGAAGATTTCAAGCAAATTTTTCAATGTTCTGGTATTTGTTTGTCTAAAATAAATATAATTAGTAAAATTATATTTTGATCTCAGTCTAAGGGGATATGTGCAGCAACAATGAAGAAATAAATAAACTAAGTAAAACCGACCGTAACGATGTTGCTCACTCTATTCTTTTTTTAAAACACTTCATTGTAATAAAAGCACAAAAATTAAATATAAACTACAACCGATAGTGCATAATTCTCACTAAGAGACATTATTGTCAATATAAATTTATATAAAAATATCCCCTGGGTATTTACAACAATAAAAAACTAGAGAATGTCATCAGACCAAAGATTATACACTCAAATAATTATTTTCATGTATAACAATTTTTTTATACTAATTTTTGAAGTTTGTAAATACTGTAAATGTTGACTGAATATTTAAATAATAAAAAATTGCTTTAAAAAAATGTGAGGTGTTGCTCCAGCGGACATTGAAGCTACGGAATGTTTCGTTGGGGTAGTTCTTGGATGGGTGACTGCTTGGGATTTCCGCTCGATCAAAAAAATTGTTTAGTGTGACAAAAGGGCACACTAGGACTCTGCACGATCGGCTGACCGAACCCTTAGGGTCTTCCCTGGTTCCCTCGGCCCCGTGGAAATACATGTGAAAATTAAAAAATTTTTTTTTAAATATATAGATGAATTAAGTGATGGGAATTTTATAAATATAATGAGAAGGGCTGGAAGGGTAAGGGGTGGCTGATTGGGGGAGTCAATTTAATTTTTAAATTTTTCATCATTATTTGCACGATTACAGCGCGCGATAGCGTAGGTTTGGTGCCATTTTTTTTAGGAATGGGGGGGATGCTTTTATTAGAGATATGAATAATGGGTAATTGTGGCCGTGAAGGGCAGACTGCGAGTCTCCATCATGAATAGAGACTGGATGACACAGAAAATCTTGGCACATCGTAACTAAACGTTTATGAGGAAAAAAACGCTTTGGAAGTTATGAATATTTTTATGAATTTTTTACTGACACTTTTAAGGGCAGTAAGTACATTTGCGGTACAGGAATGAACGTGCGTTGTAGTTATTAAAATCATGATTGAAAATTTCATAATTAAATGAGTTTGTCAATTTTGACAATTTCATAATTAAATGAGTTTGTTATTTAAATTAATCATTTCAGATGACTGAACTAATGAGGAAGAAGTGTCAGAGATTTTTGGGATATCCTAGGGATTTTTTACCGCGTGGTAGTGCCGGCCGAGCCGAAGGGTTCCGAAGCGAGCCGAAGTTGATTTTGTAGACTGAATTAATAATTATTGGAATGAAATTGGGATTCGAGAATGAAAAATCATTTACGGAAACTTTTCGCGATTGATTAACAAAATTTGAAAATTACTATAGAGCTTTCGATAAATTGAAAACAAAATAAATTTCTAGGGAAATTTCTGATGTATTTTGCTCATATAAAAAATTCTTAAATCATTTTAACTTGAGAATCAAATCCCATCACTATTTTTCGAGTTTTTTTTCTAAATATACATTTTGATTTATGTTCCTTCACACTTTCGAGGACACGAGTGGTGCGATCGAAGTGATTCCAGTCGCGATTGTCGCGATCGATAGGAATTCACGAGGTCAAGATCTCACCTTGGGAGTGAAATCTCAGCACGCAATTCCCGACTTCAAATTTCAGATTTCAAATGTGAAGTTTCGAAGTTTCCAACATCAAAATTCAATTTATAAAATTCTTCTTTGAATATTATTTTATCCCGATTGATGTACGCGTTATTTTCTTCATTGAATTTATCATTTTCTGGGTTGAGGTCCTTTTTGGGGGATGTCAAATTTTTTCGGAAAAACTAGAAGGTCTAGAGAAATGTTATTGGCGGATTCACAATCTGCGATATTCATTTTTTTTAACGCAGGTTCAAATATCTAATGGTTTAAAGAAATCTAAAAAATATAAATAGTTTGACCTAAAACTCGTACAGAATTTTGATCAAATTTTGAGTAAAAGAAAATTAATCATCAATCAAAATAAGCTGAACGGCGCGTGAAACTGAAGATTAATCACAGCGATCATGAGGTGAAATTTTCAATTGTTAGCAACAACTTTCTCCGCATTTAAGTTGATTTTTTAAAAAATTAATCTTCGAAATTTCGATTTCGCCAGCACAAACACACAGATATGATCGAAAAATATCATTTATCACGTTTCATAATATTCTAGACAATCAACGTAAAAACATTATTGTCTGCTGAAGATCTTTCTTCAGAAGAATCGTCGAAAATTCTTCGGAAGATTTCCCTGGTGCCCGAAAGATATTCTTTGGAAGATTTGCGGAAGAAAATATTTTATTTTCTGAAGATGTTCTGAATTTGACTCTAGAAAATATTCTGCAAAAAGTCTTTTGAAGATATCTCTAAACAAACATTGCCCTTAGACAATCTTCCAAAGAAACTTTGGGGATTACCAGTGAAATCTTCTGAAGATCTGTTGATGATTCTACAGAACATTTCGGAGAGATCTTCGATCACTCGCGTAGAAAATTATCGTCTACGAAAGTTTTTTTTTAATTTTTTAGGAGAATCATTGAAAGATCTTCAGAAGATCTTCCTGACGATCTAAAAAAAATCTTTGGAAGATTTTCGAAGCGTTTGAAAGCGTTTTGGAAGCGTTTTCTTTCTAAAAATGTTTTAAATTTGACTGTGGAAAATATTTTCAAAAAAACTCTTCTGAACATACCTCCAAACAAACATTATCTTCAGAAGATCTTCCGAAGAATCTTTTCGAGTCACAGGAGAAATCTTCTCAAGATCTTTTAATGATTCTGCGGAAGACCACTCACGTGGAAAATTATTGTCTGCCTAAGATTTGCTGGAATTTTCCAGGAGAATCATCGAAAGATCTTCGGAAGATCTCCCTGTCGACCTTCCAAAATTCTTAACATTTTCTAAAGACAGTAGTCGTCTTGTCGATGTTCTGACTTTGGAGAACTGTAAAAAACTCTTCTGAACACATCTCCAAACTAAAATTATCTTCCAAAGAATTTTCATGTGCCACCAGAGAGATCTTCCGATGTTTCTTCTCAAGACAAGATTCCTGAAAGATCTTCCAATAATTTTTCCACGCGGGAACTTGCAACTGCAATCAGAGAACCAAAAATCGGTCAAATATAGCTTCCATTCAGAAGCAAAACTCGATCATTTATCAATAAAATCAGATTGAAGTATTCAAATCCATAATAATTATCACTTCTCAATACCTCTCATCACTGCATCAATACCACGGAATCAGTCGTCGCTGAGCGCATGCCCCAAAATCCCATCAAACACAGTATCCAACTATCATTTTCGTTTTTCCTCGTAACCCACCTATTCTCAGGTTATTGATAATAAAAAAAAATTGATCACATGAAAGCCAGCACGCACGTCACCTCCTGCACACGGCAGACGATCCCCTACAACTCCTACCAGAAGAACGAAAATTAAATAAACAAATCTATCAAAGTTCTCTCTGAACTCGAAGTAGCTGAACAAAACTGGAAAACACGAAGTCACATTTCACGAAACCTCTGATCACTGGGTGCCATAACACTCACAAATCACCTCCACTCACTAGATCTCCAATATTCCCCCTGACTTTCACTTCTCAAAATCTTTTTTTTTCAAAAATTTCTTCAATAACATTTGCAGAAAATCCATTCTACTCTCTGCGCATGACACTTAACAGGTTATGTACAACACAAATAGACAAACAGTACAGAAAAAAAAATTACGAAAGTGACGAGTGCTCACAAAGTACAATAGAAATTGTGCGAAGAATTCATTGAAAACGTGATAAAACGAATTAACAGCTGACATCCCTCAAACAACTGTCTCATCGTTTTATTTTGACTCATATCTTACCTGTTTGACTAGTGGGAGTAGTGTCTGTTCTATGCTACGGGTCTTAATCTCTAGGGTTGCTGAGTCTACGGGGTCGGGTGTCTCCATGACTTGATGGAGAAAAAACTTGGATATAATTCGTTCTGTGTGTGTGTTGTATTTATTTGTTCCCCCGATGACTCCGAGCCTCCCCGAGAGAAGAGTCAACGAATCTCTTTGGCACCCCGGCCCCACCGTGCGACCCTTATCCCACGACAGCCGAAGTTATCTTCTTCTTCGTGGCTCTAGCTCCATTCGCTAAACGACCGTTGTCCCTCTGTGGGACGTTCTGGGAAGCAGATGACGATTGTGTTGGTACAGCAGAGGGAGAAACTGGACTTCACACCAGAAGTTTCCAGTCACACATAACCTACAGAACGAAAATATAATTTTACAATTAATATATTCCTTTGTAGTTATCAATTCTAAAATGTCCGATTTGTGGATTTTGTTGATGGAATGGTGTCAACCTCAATAAAAATATTCACACGATAATGTTAGAATAGTAGATATTGTGGAGTAAATAAAATGGCGTTTACACAGTGATACTGACGTCTAGATTTCAACCTGCGGAATAAAGTTTTTGGAAAGAAAAAAATCATTTTTGAGTTGATAAACAAGAAATCTTGGGGTGTTACCGACGGAATCTGCGGATAAAGACGATTTCTAGGGGAGGGTTAAGGGAGCAGTGATCTATGTAACTTTATCGAGTGTTGATAGAACAGATTCAGTCTAGGGTCGACAATTAATCGAATCGATTGCAGTTCCAATTAATAAAATGTCCACTTTATGAATTTGTTGAATGAAATATTCAATTCCAATAAAAATTTTCATATGATAATGACAGAATAAAAATTGTAGAATAAATGAGATGGCGTTTGCACACTGATACCGAAGTTAAGATGTCAACCCGTGAAATGCACTTTTTGGAAAGAAAAAAATCAGTTCTGGGTTGATAAAGAAGAATTGCCGGGTTTTTACCGACGAAATCGGTTGATAAAGACGATTTCTAAATAATCTCCATAACTTTACCGGCTGTTGATAAGGCGGATTCCATCTGGGATCATTTTTGGCTGTTTAATTCAGCTTTATCCTTCGTTACATTTTATTCGATTGCGCCCTAATCGAGTCTGATACTCTTGACTTAAATTGTCCTGAAGAATCTTCATTCCTGGCAACATGTATCAGACGTCGGTAAATTATCATAGTCGATAAATTACCGACGGGGGAATGATTTAATCGACCGAGCGACTTGACCGATCGGGCCATCAGCTTCGGTTGAATAATTTCAAATATCACTTATCATTATTGAATCATTATCCCAGGTTATTTGTTGAATAATTAATGAATTAATGACAATTCTCATGCCTTGAACTGCACTTTGTTCACGAGGCTTCAAGACATCAGTCCCAAAAGGGATATTTTCCTCTGCTAATGCCCACAAAATAACAAATCACATATTTCTGGAAAAAAGATTCCTTTCATCATCGGAAGTGAACTAGACCGAACAATAATAATAGTGTCAATATCTAATCGCCCATTGATTAGTATTATTGATCTCAGTACCTTGCAACGACTGCAGGTAAATAAATACAGTTATCTCGATGATAAGTGTGTTGTTATCGTCCGTGAGCTACATATAACATCTTGTAAATGACGTGATGTGATAAATTGTTCGTAGATCCCAACATCAAAAGCCCCTCAGCTCATAGGGTTTGCAGTGAGATGAGTTGATCCATTTACTTCTGGGTATTATTGTCTGTCTAAACATCGTTTAACCTCCAAAGTACCTGAAGATACCACCGGTGATCAAACAATTTCCTAATCAGTAAAACTATCTCGTTCCCTCTGCTGGATTTATGAGCTCCTAGACTTTATGTGGATTTGCATTGGTGGAGACCAGATCCAGTGGATTCCAGGGAGTGATGCGAGCTATTGGCATATTTCTTCATGTATTTATCTACGACGTCAGTGAGCAATCAGAAATCAATAATTCCGATTTCTTAATGAACTCAATTGTGGTCAGTTGACGAGTCTCTATTCGAGCTTATGATTATTACTATTTCGATTGAGGTTGGGCTAAAAGTGTTCTCGAATGTTATCTGAATTGTTGTTCATTTAATTGTTTAATCTG